>NW_027288584.1:0-177291 GCF_037038585.1 Patagioenas fasciata | reverse complement strand
TGCTATTTTCTCCGTTCGGCATGCTTCGTTGTAGCTCTCTTGCCGGTCGCCGGCTTAGCGGCTTGCTTTGCGCGACTAGCTCTGGGGAGAGAAGGAGATAGCGCCGGAAACCTCGCCTTTTGCCTTCTTCGGCGCTGGAACCTGGTTGCTGCGCCTTCTCTTTGTCCATGTGCACACACACGATTCCTCAGCGAAAACCATGCAGAAACCTTTCCACGAGCACCCAGGGATGTGCACCCAGCACCACGTGCACGCACACGCAGCTAGAGAAAAGCACCTACCTTTTCACACACTGATGCCTAAGCAAACGCGTGGCCACACACACGCACACATCCGCAAGCGCGCCTACTCCCATCTATTGAGGGAAAGACGGACGAGCTCTTTGGTTGCTCTTCACAGGCTTGTCCCTGATCTATAGCTGAGGGCAAACACTTGTGTGCTTGTGGGAGAGCCTGTGTCTTTCCTGGAAGCGTTTGGGAGTTTTGCTCAGACGCGTGTTTCCTCAAGTTCAAGAATCAAGATCTAGGATACCTGCAGACAGGTGCCTGTTTGTGTGGAGACAGTCTGTTTGAAACTGTGTTCCTCAGCGCCCGCTCTTTCTCCCCGTCGCTCCACACGCCTGGGAGTCCCTTTCTTTCTCTCCACAAGCACGTGTGTTGACTTCGTCGCACATGTGCATCTGCACAAGCGTTGAGCTCAGCAGAGCGTGTCTCTTGACACTTGATGTGCGTTGGCTGTGTCTGCCTGCTCCAGTGAAGAGAGAAACGGGAAATCATCTTGGTAGAGGCAACAAAGCAAAGGCGAGGCAGGATTGACATCTGCTCAACAGAGACGGATTCCCTGCGCTGACACAGTTCACAGTTACACGAGAAGCAATCTGAGCGGTCCGTCGACCGGAGACGTGTTTCCCAAGAGGTCGTTTAGCGAGGTGAACAGCAGTGTGCGCGACTTTCAGGAGTGTGCCTGGAAAGTGCCAGAATCACCAGGAGCATCTGTGCAAAAGCTGCTGCCTCTGTGACCGCATTGAGGCACGTTCGCGTGTCTGCGAGTATATAGACGGCTCTTTCGCGTTCACTCCGAGGGAAACGGTCCGCTATTGCTTCTGTGCGCACAGACGCGATTCCCTTGTCTCTTGCGAACACAGGGAACTCTGTGCATCCAAATCTACAGGCTAAGGACGCGTCTGCATATGTTTTGGTGAACAATCGAGTGTGCGTGTTCTGACAGCTGCCTCTATGCAGACGTCTCCACAGAGCCACTTCTGAATGCCCAGCAGCCCAGGACTGAATGGATACACTAACAAGTGCACCGGTGTGAGCAACCACATATGCAGAAGGACGTCTTTCATCTCACAGAAGCGCGAACGTCTTGGCGTTCAAGCACATGGCAGAAACAAGGTGTGAACAGATGAGCTGCTGCTATTTTCTCCGTTCGGCATGCTTCGTTGTAGCTCTCTTGCCGGTCGCCGGCTTAGCGGCTTGCTTTGCGCGACTAGCTCTGGGGAGAGAAGGAGATAGCGCCGGAAACCTCGCCTTTTGCCTTCTTCGGCGCTGGAACCTGGTTGCTGCGCCTTCTCTTTGTCCATGTGCACACACACGATTCCTCAGCGAAAACCATGCAGAAACCTTTCCACGAGCACCCAGGGATGTGCACCCAGCACCACGTGCACGCACACGCAGCTAGAGAAAAGCACCTACCTTTTCACACACTGATGCCTAAGCAAACGCGTGGCCACACACACGCACACATCCGCAAGCGCGCCTACTCCCATCTATTGAGGGAAAGACGGACGAGCTCTTTGGTTGCTCTTCACAGGCTTGTCCCTGATCTATAGCTGAGGGCAAACACTTGTGTGCTTGTGGGAGAGCCTGTGTCTTTCCTGGAAGCGTTTGGGAGTTTTGCTCAGACGCGTGTTTCCTCAAGTTCAAGAATCAAGATCTAGGATACCTGCAGACAGGTGCCTGTTTGTGTGGAGACAGTCTGTTTGAAACTGTGTTCCTCAGCGCCCGCTCTTTCTCCCCGTCGCTCCACACGCCTGGGAGTCCCTTTCTTTCTCTCCACAAGCACGTGTGTTGACTTCGTCGCACATGTGCATCTGCACAAGCGTTGAGCTCAGCAGAGCGTGTCTCTTGACACTTGATGTGCGTTGGCTGTGTCTGCCTGCTCCAGTGAAGAGAGAAACGGGAAATCATCTTGGTAGAGGCAAGAAAGCAAAGGCGAGGCAGGATTGACATCTGCTCAACAGAGACGGATTCCCTGCGCTGACACAGTTCACAGTTACACGAGAAGCAATCTGAGCGGTCCGTCGACCGGAGACGTGTTTCCCAAGAGGTCGTTTAGCGAGTGAACAGCAGTGTGCGCGACTTTCAGGAGTGTGCCTGGAAAGTGCCAGAATCACCAGGAGCATCTGTGCAAAAGCTGCTGCCTCTGTGACCGCATTGAGGCACGTTCGCGTGTCTGCGAGTATATAGACGGCTCTTTCGCGTTCACTCCGAGGGAAACGGTCCGCTATTGCTTCTGTGCGCACAGACGCGATTCCCTTGTCTCTTGCGAACACAGGGAACTCTGTGCATCCAAATCTACAGGCTAAGGACGCGTCTGCATATGTTTTGGTGAACAATCGAGTGTGCGTGTTCTGACAGCTGCCTCTATGCAGACGTCTCCACAGAGCCACTTCTGAATGCCCCGCAGCCCAGGACTGAATGGATACACTAACAAGTGCACCGGTGTGAGCAACCACATATGCAGAAGGACGTCTTTCATCTCACAGAAGCGCGAACGTCTTGGCGTTCAAGCACATGGCAGAAACAAGGTGTGAACAGATGAGCTGCTGCTATTTTCTCCGTTCGGCATGCTTCGTTGTAGCTCTCTTGCCGGTCGCCGGCTTAGCGGCTTGCTTTGCGCGACTAGCTCTGGGGAGAGAAGGAGATAGCGCCGGAAACCTCGCCTTTTGCCTTCTTCGGCGCTGGAACCTGGTTGCTGCGCCTTCTCTTTGTCCATGTGCACACACACGATTCCTCAGCGAAAACCATGCAGAAACCTTTCCACGAGCACCCAGGGATGTGCACCCAGCACCACGTGCACGCACACGCAGCTAGAGAAAAGCACCTACCTTTTCACACACTGATGCCTAAGCAAACGCGTGGCCACACACACGCACACATCCGCAAGCGCGCCTACTCCCATCTATTGAGGGAAAGACGGACGAGCTCTTTGGTTGCTCTTCACAGGCTTGTCCCTGATCTATAGCTGAGGGCAAACACTTGTGTGCTTGTGGGAGAGCCTGTGTCTTTCCTGGAAGCGTTTGGGAGTTTTGCTCAGACGCGTGTTTCCTCAAGTTCAAGAATCAAGATCTAGGATACCTGCAGACAGGTGCCTGTTTGTGTGGAGACAGTCTGTTTGAAACTGTGTTCCTCAGCGCCCGCTCTTTCTCCCCGTCGCTCCACACGCCTGGGAGTCCCTTTCTTTCTCTCCACAAGCACGTGTGTTGACTTCGTCGCACATGTGCATCTGCACAAGCGTTGAGCTCAGCAGAGCGTGTCTCTTGACACTTGATGTGCGTTGGCTGTGTCTGCCTGCTCCAGTGAAGAGAGAAACGGGAAATCATCTTGGTAGAGGCAACAAAGCAAAAGCGAGGCAGGATTGACATCTGCTCAACAGAGACGGATTCCTGCGCTGACACAGTTCACAGTTACACGAGAAGCAATCTGAGCGGTCCGTCGACCGGAGACGTGTTTCCCAAGAGGTCGTTTAGCGAGTGAACAGCAGTGTGCGCGACTTTCAGGAGTGTGCCTGGAAAGTGCCAGAATCACCAGGAGCATCTGTGCAAAAGCTGCTGCCTCTGTGACCGCATTGAGGCACGTTCGCGTGTCTGCGAGTATATAGACGGCTCTTTCGCGTTCACTCCGAGGGAAACGGTCCGCTATTGCTTCTGTGCGCACAGACGCGATTCCCTTGTCTCTTGCGAACACAGGGAACTCTGTGCATCCAAATCTACAGGCTAAGGACGCGTCTGCATATGTTTTGGTGAACAATCGAGTGTGCGTGTTCTGACAGCTGCCTCTATGCAGACGTCTCCACAGAGCCACTTCTGAATGCCCCGCAGCCCAGGACTGAATGGATACACTAACAAGTGCACCGGTGTGAGCAACCACATATGCAGAAGGACGTCTTTCATCTCACAGAAGCGCGAACGTCTTGGCGTTCAAGCACATGGCAGAAACAAGGTGTGAACAGATGAGCTGCTGCTATTTTCTCCGTTCGGCATGCTTCGTTGTAGCTCTCTTGCCGGTCGCCGGCTTAGCGGCTTGCTTTGCGCGACTAGCTCTGGGGAGAGAAGGAGATAGCGCCGGAAACCTCGCCTTTTGCCTTCTTCGGCGCTGGAACCTGGTTGCTGCGCCTTCTCTTTGTCCATGTGCACACACACGATTCCTCAGCGAAAACCATGCAGAAACCTTTCCACGAGCACCCAGGGATGTGCACCCAGCACCACGTGCACGCACACGCAGCTAGAGAAAAGCACCTACCTTTTCACACACTGATGCCTAAGCAAACGCGTGGCCACACACACGCACACATCCGCAAGCGCGCCTACTCCCATCTATTGAGGGAAAGACGGACGAGCTCTTTGGTTGCTCTTCACAGGCTTGTCCCTGATCTATAGCTGAGGGCAAACACTTGTGTGCTTGTGGGAGAGCCTGTGTCTTTCCTGGAAGCGTTTGGGAGTTTTGCTCAGACGCGTGTTTCCTCAAGTTCAAGAATCAAGATCTAGGATACCTGCAGACAGGTGCCTGTTTGTGTGGAGACAGTCTGTTTGAAACTGTGTTCCTCAGCGCCCGCTCTTTCTCCCCGTCGCTCCACACGCCTGGGAGTCCCTTTCTTTCTCTCCACAAGCACGTGTGTTGACTTCGTCGCACATGTGCATCTGCACAAGCGTTGAGCTCAGCAGAGCGTGTCTCTTGACACTTGATGTGCGTTGGCTGTGTCTGCCTGCTCCAGTGAAGAGAGAAACGGGAAATCATCTTGGTAGAGGCAACAAAGCAAAGGCGAGGCAGGATTGACATCTGCTCAACAGAGACGGATTCCCTGCGCTGACACAGTTCACAGTTACACGAGAAGCAATCTGAGCGGTCCGTCGACCGGAGACGTGTTTCCCAAGAGGTCGTTTAGCGAGTGAACAGCAGTGTGCGCGACTTTCAGGAGTGTGCCTGGAAAGTGCCAGAATCACCAGGAGCATCTGTGCAAAAGCTGCTGCCTCTGTGACCGCATTGAGGCACGTTCGCGTGTCTGCGAGTATATAGACGGCTCTTTCGCGTTCACTCCGAGGGAAACGGTCCGCTATTGCTTCTGTGCGCACAGACGCGATTCCCTTGTCTCTTGCGAACACAGGGAACTCTGTGCATCCAAATCTACAGGCTAAGGACGCGTCTGCATATGTTTTGGTGAACAATCGAGTGTGCGTGTTCTGACAGCTGCCTCTATGCAGACGTCTCCACAGAGCCACTTCTGAATGCCCCGCAGCCCAGGACTGAATGGATACACTAACAAGTGCACCGGTGTGAGCAACCACATATGCAGAAGGACGTCTTTCATCTCACAGAAGCGCGAACGTCTTGGCGTTCAAGCACATGGCAGAAACAAGGTGTGAACAGATGAGCTGCTGCTATTTTCTCCGTTCGGCATGCTTCGTTGTAGCTCTCTTGCCGGTCGCCGGCTTAGCGGCTTGCTTTGCGCGACTAGCTCTGGGGAGAGAAGGAGATAGCGCCGGAAACCTCGCCTTTTGCCTTCTTCGGCGCTGGAACCTGGTTGCTGCGCCTTCTCTTTGTCCATGTGCACACACACGATTCCTCAGCGAAAACCATGCAGAAACCTTTCCACGAGCACCCAGGGATGTGCACCCAGCACCACGTGCACGCACACGCAGCTAGAGAAAAGCACCTACCTTTTCACACACTGATGCCTAAGCAAACGCGTGGCCACACACACGCACACATCCGCAAGCGCGCCTACTCCCATCTACTGAGGGAAAGACGGACGAGCTCTTTGGTTGCTCTTCACAGGCTTGTCCCTGATCTATAGCTGAGGGCAAACACTTGTGTGCTTGTGGGAGAGCCTGTGTCTTTCCTGGAAGCGTTTGGGAGTTTTGCTCAGACGCGTGTTTCCTCAAGTTCAAGAATCAAGATCTAGGATACCTGCAGACAGGTGCCTGTTTGTGTGGAGACAGTCTGTTTGAAACTGTGTTCCTCAGCGCCCGCTCTTTCTCCCCGTCGCTCCACACGCCTGGGAGTCCCTTTCTTTCTCTCCACAAGCACGTGTGTTGACTTCGTCGCACATGTGCATCTGCACAAGCGTTGAGCTCAGCAGAGCGTGTCTCTTGACACTTGATGTGCGTTGGCTGTGTCTGCCTGCTCCAGTGAAGAGAGAAACGGGAAATCATCTTGGTAGAGGCAACAAAGCAAAGGCGAGGCAGGATTGACATCTGCTCAACAGAGACGGATTCCCTGCGCTGACACAGTTCACAGTTACACGAGAAGCAATCTGAGCGGTCCGTCGACCGGAGACGTGTTTCCCAAGAGGTCGTTTAGCGAGTGAACAGCAGTGTGCGCGACTTTCAGGAGTGTGCCTGGAAAGTGCCAGAATCACCAGGAGCATCTGTGCAAAAGCTGCTGCCTCTGTGACCGCATTGAGGCACGTTCGCGTGTCTGCGAGTATATAGACGGCTCTTTCGCGTTCACTCCGAGGGAAACGGTCCGCTATTGCTTCTGTGCGCACAGACGCGATTCCCTTGTCTCTTGCGAACACAGGGAACTCTGTGCATCCAAATCTACAGGCTAAGGACGCGTCTGCATATGTTTTGGTGAACAATCGAGTGTGCGTGTTCTGACAGCTGCCTCTATGCAGACGTCTCCACAGAGCCACTTCTGAATGCCCCGCAGCCCAGGACTGAATGGATACACTAACAAGTGCACCGGTGTGAGCAACCACATATGCAGAAGGACGTCTTTCATCTCACAGAAGCGCGAACGTCTTGGCGTTCAAGCACATGGCAGAAACAAGGTGTGAACAGATGAGCTGCTGCTATTTTCTCCGTTCGGCATGCTTCGTTGTAGCTCTCTTGCCGGTCGCCGGCTTAGCGGCTTGCTTTGCGCGACTAGCTCTGGGGAGAGAAGGAGATAGCGCCGGAAACCTCGCCTTTTGCCTTCTTCGGCGCTGGAACCTGGTTGCTGCGCCTTCTCTTTGTCCATGTGCACACACACGATTCCTCAGCGAAAACCATGCAGAAACCTTTCCACGAGCACCCAGGGATGTGCACCCAGCACCACGTGCACGCACACGCAGCTAGAGAAAAGCACCTACCTTTTCACACACTGATGCCTAAGCAAACGCGTGGCCACACACACGCACACATCCGCAAGCGCGCCTACTCCCATCTATTGAGGGAAAGACGGACGAGCTCTTTGGTTGCTCTTCACAGGCTTGTCCCTGATCTATAGCTGAGGGCAAACACTTGTGTGCTTGTGGGAGAGCCTGTGTCTTTCCTGGAAGCGTTTGGGAGTTTTGCTCAGACGCGTGTTTCCTCAAGTTCAAGAATCAAGATCTAGGATACCTGCAGACAGGTGCCTGTTTGTGTGGAGACAGTCTGTTTGAAACTGTGTTCCTCAGCGCCCGCTCTTTCTCCCCGTCGCTCCACACGCCTGGGAGTCCCTTTCTTTCTCTCCACAAGCACGTGTGTTGACTTCGTCGCACATGTGCATCTGCACAAGCGTTGAGCTCAGCAGAGCGTGTCTCTTGACACTTGATGTGCGTTGGCTGTGTCTGCCTGCTCCAGTGAAGAGAGAAACGGGAAATCATCTTGGTAGAGGCAAGAAAGCAAAGGCGAGGCAGGATTGACATCTGCTCAACAGAGACGGATTCCCTGCGCTGACACAGTTCACAGTTACACGAGAAGCAATCTGAGCGGTCCGTCGACCGGAGACGTGTTTCCCAAGAGGTCGTTTAGCGAGTGAACAGCAGTGTGCGCGACTTTCAGGAGTGTGCCTGGAAAGTGCCAGAATCACCAGGAGCATCTGTGCAAAAGCTGCTGCCTCTGTGACCGCATTGAGGCACGTTCGCGTGTCTGCGAGTATATAGACGGCTCTTTCGCGTTCACTCCGAGGGAAACGGTCCGCTATTGCTTCTGTGCGCACAGACGCGATTCCCTTGTCTCTTGCGAACACAGGGAACTCTGTGCATCCAAATCTACAGGCTAAGGACGCGTCTGCATATGTTTTGGTGAACAATCGAGTGTGCGTGTTCTGACAGCTGCCTCTATGCAGACGTCTCCACAGAGCCACTTCTGAATGCCCCGCAGCCCAGGACTGAATGGATACACTAACAAGTGCACCGGTGTGAGCAACCACATATGCAGAAGGACGTCTTTCATCTCACAGAAGCGCGAACGTCTTGGCGTTCAAGCACATGGCAGAAACAAGGTGTGAACAGATGAGCTGCTGCTATTTTCTCCGTTCGGCATGCTTCGTTGTAGCTCTCTTGCCGGTCGCCGGCTTAGCGGCTTGCTTTGCGCGACTAGCTCTGGGGAGAGAAGGAGATAGCGCCGGAAACCTCGCCTTTTGCCTTCTTCGGCGCTGGAACCTGGTTGCTGCGCCTTCTCTTTGTCCATGTGCACACACACGATTCCTCAGCGAAAACCATGCAGAAACCTTTCCACGAGCACCCAGGGATGTGCACCCAGCACCACGTGCACGCACACGCAGCTAGAGAAAAGCACCTACCTTTTCACACTCTGATGCCTAAGCAAACGCGTGGCCACACACACGCACACATCCGCAAGCGCGCCTACTCCCATCTATTGAGGGAAAGACGGACGAGCTCTTTGGTTGCTCTTCACAGGCTTGTCCCTGATCTATAGCTGAGGGCAAACACTTGTGTGCTTGTGGGAGAGCCTGTGTCTTTCCTGGAAGCGTTTGGGAGTTTTGCTCAGACGCGTGTTTCCTCAAGTTCAAGAATCAAGATCTAGGATACCTGCAGACAGGTGCCTGTTTGTGTGGAGACAGTCTGTTTGAAACTGTGTTCCTCAGCGCCCGCTCTTTCTCCCCGTCGCTCCACACGCCTGGGAGTCCCTTTCTTTCTCTCCACAAGCACGTGTGTTGACTTCGTCGCACATGTGCATCTGCACAAGCGTTGAGCTCAGCAGAGCGTGTCTCTTGACACTTGATGTGCGTTGGCTGTGTCTGCCTGCTCCAGTGAAGAGAGAAACGGGAAATCATCTTGGTAGAGGCAACAAAGCAAAAGCGAGGCAGGATTGACATCTGCTCAACAGAGACGGATTCCCTGCGCTGACACAGTTCACAGTTACACGAGAAGCAATCTGAGCGGTCCGTCGACCGGAGACGTGTTTCCCAAGAGGTCGTTTAGCGAGTGAACAGCAGTGTGCGCGACTTTCAGGAGTGTGCCTGGAAAGTGCCAGAATCACCAGGAGCATCTGTGCAAAAGCTGCTGCCTCTGTGACCGCATTGAGGCACGTTCGCGTGTCTGCGAGTATATAGACGGCTCTTTCGCGTTCACTCCGAGGGAAACGGTCCGCTATTGCTTCTGTGCGCACAGACGCGATTCCCTTGTCTCTTGCGAACACAGGGAACTCTGTGCATCCAAATCTACAGGCTAAGGACGCGTCTGCATATGTTTTGGTGAACAATCGAGTGTGCGTGTTCTGACAGCTGCCTCTATGCAGACGTCTCCACAGAGCCACTTCTGAATGCCCCGCAGCCCAGGACTGAATGGATACACTAACAAGTGCACCGGTGTGAGCAACCACATATGCAGAAGGACGTCTTTCATCTCACAGAAGCGCGAACGTCTTGGCGTTCAAGCACATGGCAGAAACAAGGTGTGAACAGATGAGCTGCTGCTATTTTCTCCGTTCGGCATGCTTCGTTGTAGCTCTCTTGCCGGTCGCCGGCTTAGCGGCTTGCTTTGCGCGACTAGCTCTGGGGAGAGAAGGAGATAGCGCCGGAAACCTCGCCTTTTGCCTTCTTCGGCGCTGGAACCTGGTTGCTGCGCCTTCTCTTTGTCCATGTGCACACACACGATTCCTCAGCGAAAACCATGCAGAAACCTTTCCACGAGCACCCAGGGATGTGCACCCAGCACCACGTGCACGCACACGCAGCTAGAGAAAAGCACCTACCTTTTCACACACTGATGCCTAAGCAAACGCGTGGCCACACACACGCACACATCCGCAAGCGCGCCTACTCCCATCTATTGAGGGAAAGACGGACGAGCTCTTTGGTTGCTCTTCACAGGCTTGTCCCTGATCTATAGCTGAGGGCAAACACTTGTGTGCTTGTGGGAGAGCCTGTGTCTTTCCTGGAAGCGTTTGGGAGTTTTGCTCAGACGCGTGTTTCCTCAAGTTCAAGAATCAAGATCTAGGATACCTGCAGACAGGTGCCTGTTTGTGTGGAGACAGTCTGTTTGAAACTGTGTTCCTCAGCGCCCGCTCTTTCTCCCCGTCGCTCCACACGCCTGGGAGTCCCTTTCTTTCTCTCCACAAGCACGTGTGTTGACTTCGTCGCACATGTGCATCTGCACAAGCGTTGAGCTCAGCAGAGCGTGTCTCTTGACACTTGATGTGCGTTGGCTGTGTCTGCCTGCTCCAGTGAAGAGAGAAACGGGAAATCATCTTGGTAGAGGCAACAAAGCAAAAGCGAGGCAGGATTGACATCTGCTCAACAGAGACGGATTCCCTGCGCTGACACAGTTCACAGTTACACGAGAAGCAATCTGAGCGGTCCGTCGACCGGAGACGTGTTTCCCAAGAGGTCGTTTAGCGAGTGAACAGCAGTGTGCGCGACTTTCAGGAGTGTGCCTGGAAAGTGCCAGAATCACCAGGAGCATCTGTGCAAAAGCTGCTGCCTCTGTGACCGCATTGAGGCACGTTCGCGTGTCTGCGAGTATATAGACGGCTCTTTCGCGTTCACTCCGAGGGAAACGGTCCGCTATTGCTTCTGTGCGCACAGACGCGATTCCCTTGTCTCTTGCGAACACAGGGAACTCTGTGCATCCAAATCTACAGGCTAAGGACGCGTCTGCATATGTTTTGGTGAACAATCGAGTGTGCGTGTTCTGACAGCTGCCTCTATGCAGACGTCTCCACAGAGCCACTTCTGAATGCCCCGCAGCCCAGGACTGAATGGATACACTAACAAGTGCACCGGTGTGAGCAACCACATATGCAGAAGGACGTCTTTCATCTCACAGAAGCGCGAACGTCTTGGCGTTCAAGCACATGGCAGAAACAAGGTGTGAACAGATGAGCTGCTGCTATTTTCTCCGTTCGGCATGCTTCGTTGTAGCTCTCTTGCCGGTCGCCGGCTTAGCGGCTTGCTTTGCGCGACTAGCTCTGGGGAGAGAAGGAGATAGCGCCGGAAACCTCGCCTTTTGCCTTCTTCGGCGCTGGAACCTGGTTGCTGCGCCTTCTCTTTGTCCATGTGCACACACACGATTCCTCAGCGAAAACCATGCAGAAACCTTTCCACGAGCACCCAGGGATGTGCACCCAGCACCACGTGCACGCACACGCAGCTAGAGAAAAGCACCTACCTTTTCACACTCTGATGCCTAAGCAAACGCGTGGCCACACACACGCACACATCCGCAAGCGCGCCTACTCCCATCTATTGAGGGAAAGACGGACGAGCTCTTTGGTTGCTCTTCACAGGCTTGTCCCTGATCTATAGCTGAGGGCAAACACTTGTGTGCTTGTGGGAGAGCCTGTGTCTTTCCTGGAAGCGTTTGGGAGTTTTGCTCAGACGCGTGTTTCCTCAAGTTCAAGAATCAAGATCTAGGATACCTGCAGACAGGTGCCTGTTTGTGTGGAGACAGTCTGTTTGAAACTGTGTTCCTCAGCGCCCGCTCTTTCTCCCCGTCGCTCCACACGCCTGGGAGTCCCTTTCTTTCTCTCCACAAGCACGTGTGTTGACTTCGTCGCACATGTGCATCTGCACAAGCGTTGAGCTCAGTAGAGCGTGTCTCTTGACACTTGATGTGCGTTGGCTGTGTCTGCCTGCTCCAGTGAAGAGAGAAACGGGAAATCATCTTGGTAGAGGCAACAAAGCAAAGGCGAGGCAGGATTGACATCTGCTGAACAGAGACGGATTCCCTGCGCTGACACAGTTCACAGTTACACGAGAAGCAATCTGAGCGGTCCGTCGACCGGAGACGTGTTTCCCAAGAGGTCGTTTAGCGAGTGAACAGCAGTGTGCGCGACTTTCAGGAGTGTGCCTGGAAAGTGCCAGAATCACCAGGAGCATCTGTGCAAAAGCTGCTGCCTCTGTGACCGCATTGAGGCACGTTCGCGTGTCTGCGAGTATATAGACGGCTCTTTCGCGTTCACTCCGAGGGAAACGGTCCGCTATTGCTTCTGTGCGCACAGACGCGATTCCCTTGTCTCTTGCGAACACAGGGAACTCTGTGCATCCAAATCTACAGGCTAAGGACGCGTCTGCATATGTTTTGGTGAACAATCGAGTGTGCGTGTTCTGACAGCTGCCTCTATGCAGACGTCTCCACAGAGCCACTTCTGAATGCCCAGCAGCCCAGGACTGAATGGATACACTAACAAGTGCACCGGTGTGAGCAACCACATATGCAGAAGGACGTCTTTCATCTCACAGAAGCGCGAACGTCTTGGCGTTCAAGCACATGGCAGAAACAAGGTGTGAACAGATGAGCTGCTGCTATTTTCTCCGTTCGGCATGCTTCGTTGTAGCTCTCTTGCCGGTCGCCGGCTTAGCGGCTTGCTTTGCGCGACTAGCTCTGGGGAGAGAAGGAGATAGCGCCGGAAACCTCGCCTTTTGCCTTCTTCGGCGCTGGAACCTGGTTGCTGCGCCTTCTCTTTGTCCATGTGCACACACACGATTCCTCAGCGAAAACCATGCAGAAACCTTTCCACGAGCACCCAGGGATGTGCACCCAGCACCACGTGCACGCACACGCAGCTAGAGAAAAGCACCTACCTTTTCACACACTGATGCCTAAGCAAACGCGTGGCCACACACACGCACACATCCGCAAGCGCGCCTACTCCCATCTATTGAGGGAAAGACGGACGAGCTCTTTGGTTGCTCTTCACAGGCTTGTCCCTGATCTATAGCTGAGGGCAAACACTTGTGTGCTTGTGGGAGAGCCTGTGTCTTTCCTGGAAGCGTTTGGGAGTTTTGCTCAGACGCGTGTTTCCTCAAGTTCAAGAATCAAGATCTAGGATACCTGCAGACAGGTGCCTGTTTGTGTGGAGACAGTCTGTTTGAAACTGTGTTCCTCAGCGCCCGCTCTTTCTCCCCGTCGCTCCACACGCCTGGGAGTCCCTTTCTTTCTCTCCACAAGCACGTGTGTTGACTTCGTCGCACATGTGCATCTGCACAAGCGTTGAGCTCAGCAGAGCGTGTCTCTTGACACTTGATGTGCGTTGGCTGTGTCTGCCTGCTCCAGTGAAGAGAGAAACGGGAAATCATCTTGGTAGAGGCAACAAAGCAAAAGCGAGGCAGGATTGACATCTGCTCAACAGAGACGGATTCCCTGCGCTGACACAGTTCACAGTTACACGAGAAGCAATCTGAGCGGTCCGTCGACCGGAGACGTGTTTCCCAAGAGGTCGTTTAGCGAGTGAACAGCAGTGTGCGCGACTTTCAGGAGTGTGCCTGGAAAGTGCCAGAATCACCAGGAGCATCTGTGCAAAAGCTGCTGCCTCTGTGACCGCATTGAGGCACGTTCGCGTGTCTGCGAGTATATAGACGGCTCTTTCGCGTTCACTCCGAGGGAAACGGTCCGCTATTGCTTCTGTGCGCACAGACGCGATTCCCTTGTCTCTTGCGAACACAGGGAACTCTGTGCATCCAAATCTACAGGCTAAGGACGCGTCTGCATATGTTTTGGTGAACAATCGAGTGTGCGTGTTCTGACAGCTGCCTCTATGCAGACGTCTCCACAGAGCCACTTCTGAATGCCCCGCAGCCCAGGACTGAATGGATACACTAACAAGTGCACCGGTGTGAGCAACCACATATGCAGAAGGACGTCTTTCATCTCACAGAAGCGCGAACGTCTTGGCGTTCAAGCACATGGCAGAAACAAGGTGTGAACAGATGAGCTGCTGCTATTTTCTCCGTTCGGCATGCTTCGTTGTAGCTCTCTTGCCGGTCGCCGGCTTAGCGGCTTGCTTTGCGCGACTAGCTCTGGGGAGAGAAGGAGATAGCGCCGGAAACCTCGCCTTTTGCCTTCTTCGGCGCTGGAACCTGGTTGCTGCGCCTTCTCTTTGTCCATGTGCACACACACGATTCCTCAGCGAAAACCATGCAGAAACCTTTCCACGAGCACCCAGGGATGTGCACCCAGCACCACGTGCACGCACACGCAGCTAGAGAAAAGCACCTACCTTTTCACACACTGATGCCTAAGCAAACGCGTGGCCACACACACGCACACATCCGCAAGCGCGCCTACTCCCATCTACTGAGGGAAAGACGGACGAGCTCTTTGGTTGCTCTTCACAGGCTTGTCCCTGATCTATAGCTGAGGGCAAACACTTGTGTGCTTGTGGGAGAGCCTGTGTCTTTCCTGGAAGCGTTTGGGAGTTTTGCTCAGACGCGTGTTTCCTCAAGTTCAAGAATCAAGATCTAGGATACCTGCAGACAGGTGCCTGTTTGTGTGGAGACAGTCTGTTTGAAACTGTGTTCCTCAGCGCCCGCTCTTTCTCCCCGTCGCTCCACACGCCTGGGAGTCCCTTTCTTTCTCTCCACAAGCACGTGTGTTGACTTCGTCGCACATGTGCATCTGCACAAGCGTTGAGCTCAGCAGAGCGTGTCTCTTGACACTTGATGTGCGTTGGCTGTGTCTGCCTGCTCCAGTGAAGAGAGAAACGGGAAATCATCTTGGTAGAGGCAACAAAGCAAAGGCGAGGCAGGATTGACATCTGCTCAACAGAGACGGATTCCCTGCGCTGACACAGTTCACAGTTACACGAGAAGCAATCTGAGCGGTCCGTCGACCGGAGACGTGTTTCCCAAGAGGTCGTTTAGCGAGTGAACAGCAGTGTGCGCGACTTTCAGGAGTGTGCCTGGAAAGTGCCAGAATCACCAGGAGCATCTGTGCAAAAGCTGCTGCCTCTGTGACCGCATTGAGGCACGTTCGCGTGTCTGCGAGTATATAGACGGCTCTTTCGCGTTCACTCCGAGGGAAACGGTCCGCTATTGCTTCTGTGCGCACAGACGCGATTCCCTTGTCTCTTGCGAACACAGGGAACTCTGTGCATCCAAATCTACAGGCTAAGGACGCGTCTGCATATGTTTTGGTGAACAATCGAGTGTGCGTGTTCTGACAGCTGCCTCTATGCAGACGTCTCCACAGAGCCACTTCTGAATGCCCCGCAGCCCAGGACTGAATGGATACACTAACAAGTGCACCGGTGTGAGCAACCACATATGCAGAAGGACGTCTTTCATCTCACAGAAGCGCGAACGTCTTGGCGTTCAAGCACATGGCAGAAACAAGGTGTGAACAGATGAGCTGCTGCTATTTTCTCCGTTCGGCATGCTTCGTTGTAGCTCTCTTGCCGGTCGCCGGCTTAGCGGCTTGCTTTGCGCGACTAGCTCTGGGGAGAGAAGGAGATAGCGCCGGAAACCTCGCCTTTTGCCTTCTTCGGCGCTGGAACCTGGTTGCTGCGCCTTCTCTTTGTCCATGTGCACACACACGATTCCTCAGCGAAAACCATGCAGAAACCTTTCCACGAGCACCCAGGGATGTGCACCCAGCACCACGTGCACGCACACGCAGCTAGAGAAAAGCACCTACCTTTTCACACACTGATGCCTAAGCAAACGCGTGGCCACACACACGCACACATCCGCAAGCGCGCCTACTCCCATCTACTGAGGGAAAGACGGACGAGCTCTTTGGTTGCTCTTCACAGGCTTGTCCCTGATCTATAGCTGAGGGCAAACACTTGTGTGCTTGTGGGAGAGCCTGTGTCTTTCCTGGAAGCGTTTGGGAGTTTTGCTCAGACGCGTGTTTCCTCAAGTTCAAGAATCAAGATCTAGGATACCTGCAGACAGGTGCCTGTTTGTGTGGAGACAGTCTGTTTGAAACTGTGTTCCTCAGCGCCCGCTCTTTCTCCCCGTCGCTCCACACGCCTGGGAGTCCCTTTCTTTCTCTCCACAAGCACGTGTGTTGACTTCGTCGCACATGTGCATCTGCACAAGCGTTGAGCTCAGCAGAGCGTGTCTCTTGACACTTGATGTGCGTTGGCTGTGTCTGCCTGCTCCAGTGAAGAGAGAAACGGGAAATCATCTTGGTAGAGGCAACAAAGCAAAGGCGAGGCAGGATTGACATCTGCTCAACAGAGACGGATTCCCTGCGCTGACACAGTTCACAGTTACACGAGAAGCAATCTGAGCGGTCCGTCGACCGGAGACGTGTTTCCCAAGAGGTCGTTTAGCGAGTGAACAGCAGTGTGCGCGACTTTCAGGAGTGTGCCTGGAAAGTGCCAGAATCACCAGGAGCATCTGTGCAAAAGCTGCTGCCTCTGTGACCGCATTGAGGCACGTTCGCGTGTCTGCGAGTATATAGACGGCTCTTTCGCGTTCACTCCGAGGGAAACGGTCCGCTATTGCTTCTGTGCGCACAGACGCGATTCCCTTGTCTCTTGCGAACACAGGGAACTCTGTGCATCCAAATCTACAGGCTAAGGACGCGTCTGCATATGTTTTGGTGAACAATCGAGTGTGCGTGTTCTGACAGCTGCCTCTATGCAGACGTCTCCACAGAGCCACTTCTGAATGCCCCGCAGCCCAGGACTGAATGGATACACTAACAAGTGCACCGGTGTGAGCAACCACATATGCAGAAGGACGTCTTTCATCTCACAGAAGCGCGAACGTCTTGGCGTTCAAGCACATGGCAGAAACAAGGTGTGAACAGATGAGCTGCTGCTATTTTCTCCGTTCGGCATGCTTCGTTGTAGCTCTCTTGCCGGTCGCCGGCTTAGCGGCTTGCTTTGCGCGACTAGCTCTGGGGAGAGAAGGAGATAGCGCCGGAAACCTCGCCTTTTGCCTTCTTCGGCGCTGGAACCTGGTTGCTGCGCCTTCTCTTTGTCCATGTGCACACACACGATTCCTCAGCGAAAACCATGCAGAAACCTTTCCACGAGCACCCAGGGATGTGCACCCAGCACCACGTGCACGCACACGCAGCTAGAGAAAAGCACCTACCTTTTCACACACTGATGCCTAAGCAAACGCGTGGCCACACACACGCACACATCCGCAAGCGCGCCTACTCCCATCTATTGAGGGAAAGACGGACGAGCTCTTTGGTTGCTCTTCACAGGCTTGTCCCTGATCTATAGCTGAGGGCAAACACTTGTGTGCTTGTGGGAGAGCCTGTGTCTTTCCTGGAAGCGTTTGGGAGTTTTGCTCAGACGCGTGTTTCCTCAAGTTCAAGAATCAAGATCTAGGATACCTGCAGACAGGTGCCTGTTTGTGTGGAGACAGTCTGTTTGAAACTGTGTTCCTCAGCGCCCGCTCTTTCTCCCCGTCGCTCCACACGCCTGGGAGTCCCTTTCTTTCTCTCCACAAGCACGTGTGTTGACTTCGTCGCACATGTGCATCTGCACAAGCGTTGAGCTCAGCAGAGCGTGTCTCTTGACACTTGATGTGCGTTGGCTGTGTCTGCCTGCTCCAGTGAAGAGAGAAACGGGAAATCATCTTGGTAGAGGCAAGAAAGCAAAGGCGAGGCAGGATTGACATCTGCTCAACAGAGACGGATTCCCTGCGCTGACACAGTTCACAGTTACACGAGAAGCAATCTGAGCGGTCCGTCGACCGGAGACGTGTTTCCCAAGAGGTCGTTTAGCGAGTGAACAGCAGTGTGCGCGACTTTCAGGAGTGTGCCTGGAAAGTGCCAGAATCACCAGGAGCATCTGTGCAAAAGCTGCTGCCTCTGTGACCGCATTGAGGCACGTTCGCGTGTCTGCGAGTATATAGACGGCTCTTTCGCGTTCACTCCGAGGGAAACGGTCCGCTATTGCTTCTGTGCGCACAGACGCGATTCCCTTGTCTCTTGCGAACACAGGGAACTCTGTGCATCCAAATCTACAGGCTAAGGACGCGTCTGCATATGTTTTGGTGAACAATCGAGTGTGCGTGTTCTGACAGCTGCCTCTATGCAGACGTCTCCACAGAGCCACTTCTGAATGCCCCGCAGCCCAGGACTGAATGGATACACTAACAAGTGCACCGGTGTGAGCAACCACATATGCAGAAGGACGTCTTTCATCTCACAGAAGCGCGAACGTCTTGGCGTTCAAGCACATGGCAGAAACAAGGTGTGAACAGATGAGCTGCTGCTATTTTCTCCGTTCGGCATGCTTCGTTGTAGCTCTCTTGCCGGTCGCCGGCTTAGCGGCTTGCTTTGCGCGACTAGCTCTGGGGAGAGAAGGAGATAGCGCCGGAAACCTCGCCTTTTGCCTTCTTCGGCGCTGGAACCTGGTTGCTGCGCCTTCTCTTTGTCCATGTGCACACACACGATTCCTCAGCGAAAACCATGCAGAAACCTTTCCACGAGCACCCAGGGATGTGCACCCAGCACCACGTGCACGCACACGCAGCTAGAGAAAAGCACCTACCTTTTCACACTCTGATGCCTAAGCAAACGCGTGGCCACACACACGCACACATCCGCAAGCGCGCCTACTCCCATCTATTGAGGGAAAGACGGACGAGCTCTTTGGTTGCTCTTCACAGGCTTGTCCCTGATCTATAGCTGAGGGCAAACACTTGTGTGCTTGTGGGAGAGCCTGTGTCTTTCCTGGAAGCGTTTGGGAGTTTTGCTCAGACGCGTGTTTCCTCAAGTTCAAGAATCAAGATCTAGGATACCTGCAGACAGGTGCCTGTTTGTGTGGAGACAGTCTGTTTGAAACTGTGTTCCTCAGCGCCCGCTCTTTCTCCCCGTCGCTCCACACGCCTGGGAGTCCCTTTCTTTCTCTCCACAAGCACGTGTGTTGACTTCGTCGCACATGTGCATCTGCACAAGCGTTGAGCTCAGCAGAGCGTGTCTCTTGACACTTGATGTGCGTTGGCTGTGTCTGCCTGCTCCAGTGAAGAGAGAAACGGGAAATCATCTTGGTAGAGGCAACAAAGCAAAAGCGAGGCAGGATTGACATCTGCTCAACAGAGACGGATTCCCTGCGCTGACACAGTTCACAGTTACACGAGAAGCAATCTGAGCGGTCCGTCGACCGGAGACGTGTTTCCCAAGAGGTCGTTTAGCGAGTGAACAGCAGTGTGCGCGACTTTCAGGAGTGTGCCTGGAAAGTGCCAGAATCACCAGGAGCATCTGTGCAAAAGCTGCTGCCTCTGTGACCTCATTGAGGCACGTTCGCGTGTCTGCGAGTATATAGACGGCTCTTTCGCGTTCACTCCGAGGGAAACGGTCCGCTATTGCTTCTGTGCGCACAGACGCGATTCCCTTGTCTCTTGCGAACACAGGGAACTCTGTGCATCCAAATCTACAGGCTAAGGACGCGTCTGCATATGTTTTGGTGAACAATCGAGTGTGCGTGTTCTGACAGCTGCCTCTATGCAGACGTCTCCACAGAGCCACTTCTGAATGCCCCGCAGCCCAGGACTGAATGGATACACTAACAAGTGCACCGGTGTGAGCAACCACATATGCAGAAGGACGTCTTTCATCTCACAGAAGCGCGAACGTCTTGGCGTTCAAGCACATGGCAGAAACAAGGTGTGAACAGATGAGCTGCTGCTATTTTCTCCGTTCGGCATGCTTCGTTGTAGCTCTCTTGCCGGTCGCCGGCTTAGCGGCTTGCTTTGCGCGACTAGCTCTGGGGAGAGAAGGAGATAGCGCCGGAAACCTCGCCTTTTGCCTTCTTCGGCGCTGGAACCTGGTTGCTGCGCCTTCTCTTTGTCCATGTGCACACACACGATTCCTCAGCGAAAACCATGCAGAAACCTTTCCACGAGCACCCAGGGATGTGCACCCAGCACCACGTGCACGCACACGCAGCTAGAGAAAAGCACCTACCTTTTCACACACTGATGCCTAAGCAAACGCGTGGCCACACACACGCACACATCCGCAAGCGCGCCTACTCCCATCTATTGAGGGAAAGACGGACGAGCTCTTTGGTTGCTCTTCACAGGCTTGTCCCTGATCTATAGCTGAGGGCAAACACTTGTGTGCTTGTGGGAGAGCCTGTGTCTTTCCTGGAAGCGTTTGGGAGTTTTGCTCAGACGCGTGTTTCCTCAAGTTCAAGAATCAAGATCTAGGATACCTGCAGACAGGTGCCTGTTTGTGTGGAGACAGTCTGTTTGAAACTGTGTTCCTCAGCGCCCGCTCTTTCTCCCCGTCGCTCCACACGCCTGGGAGTCCCTTTCTTTCTCTCCACAAGCACGTGTGTTGACTTCGTCGCACATGTGCATCTGCACAAGCGTTGAGCTCAGCAGAGCGTGTCTCTTGACACTTGATGTGCGTTGGCTGTGTCTGCCTGCTCCAGTGAAGAGAGAAACGGGAAATCATCTTGGTAGAGGCAACAAAGCAAAAGCGAGGCAGGATTGACATCTGCTCAACAGAGACGGATTCCCTGCGCTGACACAGTTCACAGTTACACGAGAAGCAATCTGAGCGGTCCGTCGACCGGAGACGTGTTTCCCAAGAGGTCGTTTAGCGAGTGAACAGCAGTGTGCGCGACTTTCAGGAGTGTGCCTGGAAAGTGCCAGAATCACCAGGAGCATCTGTGCAAAAGCTGCTGCCTCTGTGACCGCATTGAGGCACGTTCGCGTGTCTGCGAGTATATAGACGGCTCTTTCGCGTTCACTCCGAGGGAAACGGTCCGCTATTGCTTCTGTGCGCACAGACGCGATTCCCTTGTCTCTTGCGAACACAGGGAACTCTGTGCATCCAAATCTACAGGCTAAGGACGCGTCTGCATATGTTTTGGTGAACAATCGAGTGTGCGTGTTCTGACAGCTGCCTCTATGCAGACGTCTCCACAGAGCCACTTCTGAATGCCCCGCAGCCCAGGACTGAATGGATACACTAACAAGTGCACCGGTGTGAGCAACCACATATGCAGAAGGACGTCTTTCATCTCACAGAAGCGCGAACGTCTTGGCGTTCAAGCACATGGCAGAAACAAGGTGTGAACAGATGAGCTGCTGCTATTTTCTCCGTTCGGCATGCTTCGTTGTAGCTCTCTTGCCGGTCGCCGGCTTAGCGGCTTGCTTTGCGCGACTAGCTCTGGGGAGAGAAGGAGATAGCGCCGGAAACCTCGCCTTTTGCCTTCTTCGGCGCTGGAACCTGGTTGCTGCGCCTTCTCTTTGTCCATGTGCACACACACGATTCCTCAGCGAAAACCATGCAGAAACCTTTCCACGAGCACCCAGGGATGTGCACCCAGCACCACGTGCACGCACACGCAGCTAGAGAAAAGCACCTACCTTTTCACACTCTGATGCCTAAGCAAACGCGTGGCCACACACACGCACACATCCGCAAGCGCGCCTACTCCCATCTATTGAGGGAAAGACGGACGAGCTCTTTGGTTGCTCTTCACAGGCTTGTCCCTGATCTATAGCTGAGGGCAAACACTTGTGTGCTTGTGGGAGAGCCTGTGTCTTTCCTGGAAGCGTTTGGGAGTTTTGCTCAGACGCGTGTTTCCTCAAGTTCAAGAATCAAGATCTAGGATACCTGCAGACAGGTGCCTGTTTGTGTGGAGACAGTCTGTTTGAAACTGTGTTCCTCAGCGCCCGCTCTTTCTCCCCGTCGCTCCACACGCCTGGGAGTCCCTTTCTTTCTCTCCACAAGCACGTGTGTTGACTTCGTCGCACATGTGCATCTGCACAAGCGTTGAGCTCAGCAGAGCGTGTCTCTTGACACTTGATGTGCGTTGGCTGTGTCTGCCTGCTCCAGTGAAGAGAGAAACGGGAAATCATCTTGGTAGAGGCAAGAAAGCAAAGGCGAGGCAGGATTGACATCTGCTCAACAGAGACGGATTCCCTGCGCTGACACAGTTCACAGTTACACGAGAAGCAATCTGAGCGGTCCGTCGACCGGAGACGTGTTTCCCAAGAGGTCGTTTAGCGAGTGAACAGCAGTGTGCGCGACTTTCAGGAGTGTGCCTGGAAAGTGCCAGAATCACCAGGAGCATCTGTGCAAAAGCTGCTGCCTCTGTGACCGCATTGAGGCACGTTCGCGTGTCTGCGAGTATATAGACGGCTCTTTCGCGTTCACTCCGAGGGAAACGGTCCGCTATTGCTTCTGTGCGCACAGACGCGATTCCCTTGTCTCTTGCGAACACAGGGAACTCTGTGCATCCAAATCTACAGGCTAAGGACGCGTCTGCATATGTTTTGGTGAACAATCGAGTGTGCGTGTTCTGACAGCTGCCTCTATGCAGACGTCTCCACAGAGCCACTTCTGAATGCCCCGCAGCCCAGGACTGAATGGATACACTAACAAGTGCACCGGTGTGAGCAACCACATATGCAGAAGGACGTCTTTCATCTCACAGAAGCGCGAACGTCTTGGCGTTCAAGCACATGGCAGAAACAAGGTGTGAACAGATGAGCTGCTGCTATTTTCTCCGTTCGGCATGCTTCGTTGTAGCTCTCTTGCCGGTCGCCGGCTTAGCGGCTTGCTTTGCGCGACTAGCTCTGGGGAGAGAAGGAGATAGCGCCGGAAACCTCGCCTTTTGCCTTCTTCGGCGCTGGAACCTGGTTGCTGCGCCTTCTCTTTGTCCATGTGCACACACACGATTCCTCAGCGAAAACCATGCAGAAACCTTTCCACGAGCACCCAGGGATGTGCACCCAGCACCACGTGCACGCACACGCAGCTAGAGAAAAGCACCTACCTTTTCACACACTGATGCCTAAGCAAACGCGTGGCCACACACACGCACACATCCGCAAGCGCGCCTACTCCCATCTATTGAGGGAAAGACGGACGAGCTCTTTGGTTGCTCTTCACAGGCTTGTCCCTGATCTATAGCTGAGGGCAAACACTTGTGTGCTTGTGGGAGAGCCTGTGTCTTTCCTGGAAGCGTTTGGGAGTTTTGCTCAGACGCGTGTTTCCTCAAGTTCAAGAATCAAGATCTAGGATACCTGCAGACAGGTGCCTGTTTGTGTGGAGACAGTCTGTTTGAAACTGTGTTCCTCAGCGCCCGCTCTTTCTCCCCGTCGCTCCACACGCCTGGGAGTCCCTTTCTTTCTCTCCACAAGCACGTGTGTTGACTTCGTCGCACATGTGCATCTGCACAAGCGTTGAGCTCAGCAGAGCGTGTCTCTTGACACTTGATGTGCGTTGGCTGTGTCTGCCTGCTCCAGTGAAGAGAGAAACGGGAAATCATCTTGGTAGAGGCAACAAAGCAAAAGCGAGGCAGGATTGACATCTGCTCAACAGAGACGGATTCCCTGCGCTGACACAGTTCACAGTTACACGAGAAGCAATCTGAGCGGTCCGTCGACCGGAGACGTGTTTCCCAAGAGGTCGTTTAGCGAGTGAACAGCAGTGTGCGCGACTTTCAGGAGTGTGCCTGGAAAGTGCCAGAATCACCAGGAGCATCTGTGCAAAAGCTGCTGCCTCTGTGACCGCATTGAGGCACGTTCGCGTGTCTGCGAGTATATAGACGGCTCTTTCGCGTTCACTCCGAGGGAAACGGTCCGCTATTGCTTCTGTGCGCACAGACGCGATTCCCTTGTCTCTTGCGAACACAGGGAACTCTGTGCATCCAAATCTACAGGCTAAGGACGCGTCTGCATATGTTTTGGTGAACAATCGAGTGTGCGTGTTCTGACAGCTGCCTCTATGCAGACGTCTCCACAGAGCCACTTCTGAATGCCCCGCAGCCCAGGACTGAATGGATACACTAACAAGTGCACCGGTGTGAGCAACCACATATGCAGAAGGACGTCTTTCATCTCACAGAAGCGCGAACGTCTTGGCGTTCAAGCACATGGCAGAAACAAGGTGTGAACAGATGAGCTGCTGCTATTTTCTCCGTTCGGCATGCTTCGTTGTAGCTCTCTTGCCGGTCGCCGGCTTAGCGGCTTGCTTTGCGCGACTAGCTCTGGGGAGAGAAGGAGATAGCGCCGGAAACCTCGCCTTTTGCCTTCTTCGGCGCTGGAACCTGGTTGCTGCGCCTTCTCTTTGTCCATGTGCACACACACGATTCCTCAGCGAAAACCATGCAGAAACCTTTCCACGAGCACCCAGGGATGTGCACCCAGCACCACGTGCACGCACACGCAGCTAGAGAAAAGCACCTACCTTTTCACACTCTGATGCCTAAGCAAACGCGTGGCCACACACACGCACACATCCGCAAGCGCGCCTACTCCCATCTATTGAGGGAAAGACGGACGAGCTCTTTGGTTGCTCTTCACAGGCTTGTCCCTGATCTATAGCTGAGGGCAAACACTTGTGTGCTTGTGGGAGAGCCTGTGTCTTTCCTGGAAGCGTTTGGGAGTTTTGCTCAGACGCGTGTTTCCTCAAGTTCAAGAATCAAGATCTAGGATACCTGCAGACAGGTGCCTGTTTGTGTGGAGACAGTCTGTTTGAAACTGTGTTCCTCAGCGCCCGCTCTTTCTCCCCGTCGCTCCACACGCCTGGGAGTCCCTTTCTTTCTCTCCACAAGCACGTGTGTTGACTTCGTCGCACATGTGCATCTGCACAAGCGTTGAGCTCAGCAGAGCGTGTCTCTTGACACTTGATGTGCGTTGGCTGTGTCTGCCTGCTCCAGTGAAGAGAGAAACGGGAAATCATCTTGGTAGAGGCAAGAAAGCAAAGGCGAGGCAGGATTGACATCTGCTCAACAGAGACGGATTCCCTGCGCTGACACAGTTCACAGTTACACGAGAAGCAATCTGAGCGGTCCGTCGACCGGAGACGTGTTTCCCAAGAGGTCGTTTAGCGAGTGAACAGCAGTGTGCGCGACTTTCAGGAGTGTGCCTGGAAAGTGCCAGAATCACCAGGAGCATCTGTGCAAAAGCTGCTGCCTCTGTGACCGCATTGAGGCACGTTCGCGTGTCTGCGAGTATATAGACGGCTCTTTCGCGTTCACTCCGAGGGAAACGGTCCGCTATTGCTTCTGTGCGCACAGACGCGATTCCCTTGTCTCTTGCGAACACAGGGAACTCTGTGCATCCAAATCTACAGGCTAAGGACGCGTCTGCATATGTTTTGGTGAACAATCGAGTGTGCGTGTTCTGACAGCTGCCTCTATGCAGACGTCTCCACAGAGCCACTTCTGAATGCCCCGCAGCCCAGGACTGAATGGATACACTAACAAGTGCACCGGTGTGAGCAACCACATATGCAGAAGGACGTCTTTCATCTCACAGAAGCGCGAACGTCTTGGCGTTCAAGCACATGGCAGAAACAAGGTGTGAACAGATGAGCTGCTGCTATTTTCTCCGTTCGGCATGCTTCGTTGTAGCTCTCTTGCCGGTCGCCGGCTTAGCGGCTTGCTTTGCGCGACTAGCTCTGGGGAGAGAAGGAGATAGCGCCGGAAACCTCGCCTTTTGCCTTCTTCGGCGCTGGAACCTGGTTGCTGCGCCTTCTCTTTGTCCATGTGCACACACACGATTCCTCAGCGAAAACCATGCAGAAACCTTTCCACGAGCACCCAGGGATGTGCACCCAGCACCACGTGCACGCACACGCAGCTAGAGAAAAGCACCTACCTTTTCACACTCTGATGCCTAAGCAAACGCGTGGCCACACACACGCACACATCCGCAAGCGCGCCTACTCCCATCTATTGAGGGAAAGACGGACGAGCTCTTTGGTTGCTCTTCACAGGCTTGTCCCTGATCTATAGCTGAGGGCAAACACTTGTGTGCTTGTGGGAGAGCCTGTGTCTTTCCTGGAAGCGTTTGGGAGTTTTGCTCAGACGCGTGTTTCCTCAAGTTCAAGAATCAAGATCTAGGATACCTGCAGACAGGTGCCTGTTTGTGTGGAGACAGTCTGTTTGAAACTGTGTTCCTCAGCGCCCGCTCTTTCTCCCCGTCGCTCCACACGCCTGGGAGTCCCTTTCTTTCTCTCCACAAGCACGTGTGTTGACTTCGTCGCACATGTGCATCTGCACAAGCGTTGAGCTCAGCAGAGCGTGTCTCTTGACACTTGATGTGCGTTGGCTGTGTCTGCCTGCTCCAGTGAAGAGAGAAACGGGAAATCATCTTGGTAGAGGCAAGAAAGCAAAGGCGAGGCAGGATTGACATCTGCTCAACAGAGACGGATTCCCTGCGCTGACACAGTTCACAGTTACACGAGAAGCAATCTGAGCGGTCCGTCGACCGGAGACGTGTTTCCCAAGAGGTCGTTTAGCGAGTGAACAGCAGTGTGCGCGACTTTCAGGAGTGTGCCTGGAAAGTGCCAGAATCACCAGGAGCATCTGTGCAAAAGCTGCTGCCTCTGTGACCGCATTGAGGCACGTTCGCGTGTCTGCGAGTATATAGACGGCTCTTTCGCGTTCACTCCGAGGGAAACGGTCCGCTATTGCTTCTGTGCGCACAGACGCGATTCCCTTGTCTCTTGCGAACACAGGGAACTCTGTGCATCCAAATCTACAGGCTAAGGACGCGTCTGCATATGTTTTGGTGAACAATCGAGTGTGCGTGTTCTGACAGCTGCCTCTATGCAGACGTCTCCACAGAGCCACTTCTGAATGCCCCGCAGCCCAGGACTGAATGGATACACTAACAAGTGCACCGGTGTGAGCAACCACATATGCAGAAGGACGTCTTTCATCTCACAGAAGCGCGAACGTCTTGGCGTTCAAGCACATGGCAGAAACAAGGTGTGAACAGATGAGCTGCTGCTATTTTCTCCGTTCGGCATGCTTCGTTGTAGCTCTCTTGCCGGTCGCCGGCTTAGCGGCTTGCTTTGCGCGACTAGCTCTGGGGAGAGAAGGAGATAGCGCCGGAAACCTCGCCTTTTGCCTTCTTCGGCGCTGGAACCTGGTTGCTGCGCCTTCTCTTTGTCCATGTGCACACACACGATTCCTCAGCGAAAACCATGCAGAAACCTTTCCACGAGCACCCAGGGATGTGCACCCAGCACCACGTGCACGCACACGCAGCTAGAGAAAAGCACCTACCTTTTCACACTCTGATGCCTAAGCAAACGCGTGGCCACACACACGCACACATCCGCAAGCGCGCCTACTCCCATCTATTGAGGGAAAGACGGACGAGCTCTTTGGTTGCTCTTCACAGGCTTGTCCCTGATCTATAGCTGAGGGCAAACACTTGTGTGCTTGTGGGAGAGCCTGTGTCTTTCCTGGAAGCGTTTGGGAGTTTTGCTCAGACGCGTGTTTCCTCAAGTTCAAGAATCAAGATCTAGGATACCTGCAGACAGGTGCCTGTTTGTGTGGAGACAGTCTGTTTGAAACTGTGTTCCTCAGCGCCCGCTCTTTCTCCCCGTCGCTCCACACGCCTGGGAGTCCCTTTCTTTCTCTCCACAAGCACGTGTGTTGACTTCGTCGCACATGTGCATCTGCACAAGCGTTGAGCTCAGCAGAGCGTGTCTCTTGACACTTGATGTGCGTTGGCTGTGTCTGCCTGCTCCAGTGAAGAGAGAAACGGGAAATCATCTTGGTAGAGGCAACAAAGCAAAAGCGAGGCAGGATTGACATCTGCTCAACAGAGACGGATTCCCTGCGCTGACACAGTTCACAGTTACACGAGAAGCAATCTGAGCGGTCCGTCGACCGGAGACGTGTTTCCCAAGAGGTCGTTTAGCGAGTGAACAGCAGTGTGCGCGACTTTCAGGAGTGTGCCTGGAAAGTGCCAGAATCACCAGGAGCATCTGTGCAAAAGCTGCTGCCTCTGTGACCGCATTGAGGCACGTTCGCGTGTCTGCGAGTATATAGACGGCTCTTTCGCGTTCACTCCGAGGGAAACGGTCCGCTATTGCTTCTGTGCGCACAGACGCGATTCCCTTGTCTCTTGCGAACACAGGGAACTCTGTGCATCCAAATCTACAGGCTAAGGACGCGTCTGCATATGTTTTGGTGAACAATCGAGTGTGCGTGTTCTGACAGCTGCCTCTATGCAGACGTCTCCACAGAGCCACTTCTGAATGCCCCGCAGCCCAGGACTGAATGGATACACTAACAAGTGCACCGGTGTGAGCAACCACATATGCAGAAGGACGTCTTTCATCTCACAGAAGCGCGAACGTCTTGGCGTTCAAGCACATGGCAGAAACAAGGTGTGAACAGATGAGCTGCTGCTATTTTCTCCGTTCGGCATGCTTCGTTGTAGCTCTCTTGCCGGTCGCCGGCTTAGCGGCTTGCTTTGCGCGACTAGCTCTGGGGAGAGAAGGAGATAGCGCCGGAAACCTCGCCTTTTGCCTTCTTCGGCGCTGGAACCTGGTTGCTGCGCCTTCTCTTTGTCCATGTGCACACACACGATTCCTCAGCGAAAACCATGCAGAAACCTTTCCACGAGCACCCAGGGATGTGCACCCAGCACCACGTGCACGCACACGCAGCTAGAGAAAAGCACCTACCTTTTCACACTCTGATGCCTAAGCAAACGCGTGGCCACACACACGCACACATCCGCAAGCGCGCCTACTCCCATCTATTGAGGGAAAGACGGACGAGCTCTTTGGTTGCTCTTCACAGGCTTGTCCCTGATCTATAGCTGAGGGCAAACACTTGTGTGCTTGTGGGAGAGCCTGTGTCTTTCCTGGAAGCGTTTGGGAGTTTTGCTCAGACGCGTGTTTCCTCAAGTTCAAGAATCAAGATCTAGGATACCTGCAGACAGGTGCCTGTTTGTGTGGAGACAGTCTGTTTGAAACTGTGTTCCTCAGCGCCCGCTCTTTCTCCCCGTCGCTCCACACGCCTGGGAGTCCCTTTCTTTCTCTCCACAAGCACGTGTGTTGACTTCGTCGCACATGTGCATCTGCACAAGCGTTGAGCTCAGCAGAGCGTGTCTCTTGACACTTGATGTGCGTTGGCTGTGTCTGCCTGCTCCAGTGAAGAGAGAAACGGGAAATCGTCTTGGTAGAGGCAACAAAGCAAAGGCGAGGCAGGATTGACATCTGCTCAACAGAGACGGATTCCCTGCGCTGACACAGTTCACAGTTACACGAGAAGCAATCTGAGCGGTCCGTCGACCGGAGACGTGTTTCCCAAGAGGTCGTTTAGCGAGTGAACAGCAGTGTGCGCGACTTTCAGGAGTGTGCCTGGAAAGTGCCAGAATCACCAGGAGCATCTGTGCAAAAGCTGCTGCCTCTGTGACCGCATTGAGGCACGTTCGCGTGTCTGCGAGTATATAGACGGCTCTTTCGCGTTCACTCCGAGGGAAACGGTCCGCTATTGCTTCTGTGCGCACAGACGCGATTCCCTTGTCTCTTGCGAACACAGGGAACTCTGTGCATCCAAATCTACAGGCTAAGGACGCGTCTGCATATGTTTTGGTGAACAATCGAGTGTGCGTGTTCTGACAGCTGCCTCTATGCAGACGTCTCCACAGAGCCACTTCTGAATGCCCAGCAGCCCAGGACTGAATGGATACACTAACAAGTGCACCGGTGTGAGCAACCACATATGCAGAAGGACGTCTTTCATCTCACAGAAGCGCGAACGTCTTGGCGTTCAAGCACATGGCAGAAACAAGGTGTGAACAGATGAGCTGCTGCTATTTTCTCCGTTCGGCATGCTTCGTTGTAGCTCTCTTGCCGGTCGCCGGCTTAGCGGCTTGCTTTGCGCGACTAGCTCTGGGGAGAGAAGGAGATAGCGCCGGAAACCTCGCCTTTTGCCTTCTTCGGCGCTGGAACCTGGTTGCTGCGCCTTCTCTTTGTCCATGTGCACACACACGATTCCTCAGCGAAAACCATGCAGAAACCTTTCCACGAGCACCCAGGGATGTGCACCCAGCACCACGTGCACGCACACGCAGCTAGAGAAAAGCACCTACCTTTTCACACACTGATGCCTAAGCAAACGCGTGGCCACACACACGCACACATCCGCAAGCGCGCCTACTCCCATCTACTGAGAGAAAGACGGACGAGCTCTTTGGTTGCTCTTCACAGGCTTGTCCCTGATCTATAGCTGAGGGCAAACACTTGTGTGCTTGTGGGAGAGCCTGTGTCTTTCCTGGAAGCGTTTGGGAGTTTTGCTCAGACGCGTGTTTCCTCAAGTTCAAGAATCAAGATCTAGGATACCTGCAGACAGGTGCCTGTTTGTGTGGAGACAGTCTGTTTGAAACTGTGTTCCTCAGCGCCCGCTCTTTCTCCCCGTCGCTCCACACGCCTGGGAGTCCCTTTCTTTCTCTCCACAAGCACGTGTGTTGACTTCGTCGCACATGTGCATCTGCACAAGCGTTGAGCTCAGCAGAGCGTGTCTCTTGACACTTGATGTGCGTTGGCTGTGTCTGCCTGCTCCAGTGAAGAGAGAAACGGGAAATCATCTTGGTAGAGGCAAGAAAGCAAAGGCGAGGCAGGATTGACATCTGCTCAACAGAGACGGATTCCCTGCGCTGACACAGTTCACAGTTACACGAGAAGCAATCTGAGCGGTCCGTCGACCGGAGACGTGTTTCCCAAGAGGTCGTTTAGCGAGTGAACAGCAGTGTGCGCGACTTTCAGGAGTGTGCCTGGAAAGTGCCAGAATCACCAGGAGCATCTGTGCAAAAGCTGCTGCCTCTGTGACCGCATTGAGGCACGTTCGCGTGTCTGCGAGTATATAGACGGCTCTTTCGCGTTCACTCCGAGGGAAACGGTCCGCTATTGCTTCTGTGCGCACAGACGCGATTCCCTTGTCTCTTGCGAACACAGGGAACTCTGTGCATCCAAATCTACAGGCTAAGGACGCGTCTGCATATGTTTTGGTGAACAATCGAGTGTGCGTGTTCTGACAGCTGCCTCTATGCAGACGTCTCCACAGAGCCACTTCTGAATGCCCAGCAGCCCAGGACTGAATGGATACACTAACAAGTGCACCGGTGTGAGCAACCACATATGCAGAAGGACGTCTTTCATCTCACAGAAGCGCGAACGTCTTGGCGTTCAAGCACATGGCAGAAACAAGGTGTGAACAGATGAGCTGCTGCTATTTTCTCCGTTCGGCATGCTTCGTTGTAGCTCTCTTGCCGGTCGCCGGCTTAGCGGCTTGCTTTGCGCGACTAGCTCTGGGGAGAGAAGGAGATAGCGCCGGAAACCTCGCCTTTTGCCTTCTTCGGCGCTGGAACCTGGTTGCTGCGCCTTCTCTTTGTCCATGTGCACACACACGATTCCTCAGCGAAAACCATGCAGAAACCTTTCCACGAGCACCCAGGGATGTGCACCCAGCACCACGTGCACGCACACGCAGCTAGAGAAAAGCACCTACCTTTTCACACACTGATGCCTAAGCAAACGCGTGGCCACACACACGCACACATCCGCAAGCGCGCCTACTCCCATCTATTGAGGGAAAGACGGACGAGCTCTTTGGTTGCTCTTCACAGGCTTGTCCCTGATCTATAGCTGAGGGCAAACACTTGTGTGCTTGTGGGAGAGCCTGTGTCTTTCCTGGAAGCGTTTGGGAGTTTTGCTCAGACGCGTGTTTCCTCAAGTTCAAGAATCAAGATCTAGGATACCTGCAGACAGGTGCCTGTTTGTGTGGAGACAGTCTGTTTGAAACTGTGTTCCTCAGCGCCCGCTCTTTCTCCCCGTCGCTCCACACGCCTGGGAGTCCCTTTCTTTCTCTCCACAAGCACGTGTGTTGACTTCGTCGCACATGTGCATCTGCACAAGCGTTGAGCTCAGCAGAGCGTGTCTCTTGACACTTGATGTGCGTTGGCTGTGTCTGCCTGCTCCAGTGAAGAGAGAAACGGGAAATCATCTTGGTAGAGGCAACAAAGCAAAGGCGAGGCAGGATTGACATCTGCTCAACAGAGACGGATTCCCTGCGCTGACACAGTTCACAGTTACACGAGAAGCAATCTGAGCGGTCCGTCGACCGGAGACGTGTTTCCCAAGAGGTCGTTTAGCGAGTGAACAGCAGTGTGCGCGACTTTCAGGAGTGTGCCTGGAAAGTGCCAGAATCACCAGGAGCATCTGTGCAAAAGCTGCTGCCTCTGTGACCGCATTGAGGCACGTTCGCGTGTCTGCGAGTATATAGACGGCTCTTTCGCGTTCACTCCGAGGGAAACGGTCCGCTATTGCTTCTGTGCGCACAGACGCGATTCCCTTGTCTCTTGCGAACACAGGGAACTCTGTGCATCCAAATCTACAGGCTAAGGACGCGTCTGCATATGTTTTGGTGAACAATCGAGTGTGCGTGTTCTGACAGCTGCCTCTATGCAGACGTCTCCACAGAGCCACTTCTGAATGCCCCGCAGCCCAGGACTGAATGGATACACTAACAAGTGCACCGGTGTGAGCAACCACATATGCAGAAGGACGTCTTTCATCTCACAGAAGCGCGAACGTCTTGGCGTTCAAGCACATGGCAGAAACAAGGTGTGAACAGATGAGCTGCTGCTATTTTCTCCGTTCGGCATGCTTCGTTGTAGCTCTCTTGCCGGTCGCCGGCTTAGCGGCTTGCTTTGCGCGACTAGCTCTGGGGAGAGAAGGAGATAGCGCCGGAAACCTCGCCTTTTGCCTTCTTCGGCGCTGGAACCTGGTTGCTGCGCCTTCTCTTTGTCCATGTGCACACACACGATTCCTCAGCGAAAACCATGCAGAAACCTTTCCACGAGCACCCAGGGATGTGCACCCAGCACCACGTGCACGCACACGCAGCTAGAGAAAAGCACCTACCTTTTCACACACTGATGCCTAAGCAAACGCGTGGCCACACACACGCACACATCCGCAAGCGCGCCTACTCCCATCTACTGAGAGAAAGACGGACGAGCTCTTTGGTTGCTCTTCACAGGCTTGTCCCTGATCTATAGCTGAGGGCAAACACTTGTGTGCTTGTGGGAGAGCCTGTGTCTTTCCTGGAAGCGTTTGGGAGTTTTGCTCAGACGCGTGTTTCCTCAAGTTCAAGAATCAAGATCTAGGATACCTGCAGACAGGTGCCTGTTTGTGTGGAGACAGTCTGTTTGAAACTGTGTTCCTCAGCGCCCGCTCTTTCTCCCCGTCGCTCCACACGCCTGGGAGTCCCTTTCTTTCTCTCCACAAGCACGTGTGTTGACTTCGTCGCACATGTGCATCTGCACAAGCGTTGAGCTCAGCAGAGCGTGTCTCTTGACACTTGATGTGCGTTGGCTGTGTCTGCCTGCTCCAGTGAAGAGAGAAACGGGAAATCGTCTTGGTAGAGGCAACAAAGCAAAAGCGAGGCAGGATTGACATCTGCTCAACAGAGACGGATTCCCTGCGCTGACACAGTTCACAGTTACACGAGAAGCAATCTGAGCGGTCCGTCGACCGGAGACGTGTTTCCCAAGAGGTCGTTTAGCGAGTGAACAGCAGTGTGCGCGACTTTCAGGAGTGTGCCTGGAAAGTGCCAGAATCACCAGGAGCATCTGTGCAAAAGCTGCTGCCTCTGTGACCGCATTGAGGCACGTTCGCGTGTCTGCGAGTATATAGACGGCTCTTTCGCGTTCACTCCGAGGGAAACGGTCCGCTATTGCTTCTGTGCGCACAGACGCGATTCCCTTGTCTCTTGCGAACACAGGGAACTCTGTGCATCCAAATCTACAGGCTAAGGACGCGTCTGCATATGTTTTGGTGAACAATCGAGTGTGCGTGTTCTGACAGCTGCCTCTATGCAGACGTCTCCACAGAGCCACTTCTGAATGCCCCGCAGCCCAGGACTGAATGGATACACTAACAAGTGCACCGGTGTGAGCAACCACATATGCAGAAGGACGTCTTTCATCTCACAGAAGCGCGAACGTCTTGGCGTTCAAGCACATGGCAGAAACAAGGTGTGAACAGATGAGCTGCTGCTATTTTCTCCGTTCGGCATGCTTCGTTGTAGCTCTCTTGCCGGTCGCCGGCTTAGCGGCTTGCTTTGCGCGACTAGCTCTGGGGAGAGAAGGAGATAGCGCCGGAAACCTCGCCTTTTGCCTTCTTCGGCGCTGGAACCTGGTTGCTGCGCCTTCTCTTTGTCCATGTGCACACACACGATTCCTCAGCGAAAACCATGCAGAAACCTTTCCACGAGCACCCAGGGATGTGCACCCAGCACCACGTGCACGCACACGCAGCTAGAGAAAAGCACCTACCTTTTCACACACTGATGCCTAAGCAAACGCGTGGCCACACACACGCACACATCCGCAAGCGCGCCTACTCCCATCTACTGAGGGAAAGACGGACGAGCTCTTTGGTTGCTCTTCACAGGCTTGTCCCTGATCTATAGCTGAGGGCAAACACTTGTGTGCTTGTGGGAGAGCCTGTGTCTTTCCTGGAAGCGTTTGGGAGTTTTGCTCAGACGCGTGTTTCCTCAAGTTCAAGAATCAAGATCTAGGATACCTGCAGACAGGTGCCTGTTTGTGTGGAGACAGTCTGTTTGAAACTGTGTTCCTCAGCGCCCGCTCTTTCTCCCCGTCGCTCCACACGCCTGGGAGTCCCTTTCTTTCTCTCCACAAGCACGTGTGTTGACTTCGTCGCACATGTGCATCTGCACAAGCGTTGAGCTCAGCAGAGCGTGTCTCTTGACACTAGATGTGCGTTGGCTGTGTCTGCCTGCTCCAGTGAAGAGAGAAACGGGAAATCATCTTGGTAGAGGCAACAAAGCAAAAGCGAGGCAGGATTGACATCTGCTCAACAGAGACGGATTCCCTGCGCTGACACAGTTCACAGTTACACGAGAAGCAATCTGAGCGGTCCGTCGACCGGAGACGTGTTTCCCAAGAGGTCGTTTAGCGAGTGAACAGCAGTGTGCGCGACTTTCAGGAGTGTGCCTGGAAAGTGCCAGAATCACCAGGAGCATCTGTGCAAAAGCTGCTGCCTCTGTGACCGCATTGAGGCACGTTCGCGTGTCTGCGAGTATATAGACGGCTCTTTCGCGTTCACTCCGAGGGAAACGGTCCGCTATTGCTTCTGTGCGCACAGACGCGATTCCCTTGTCTCTTGCGAACACAGGGAACTCTGTGCATCCAAATCTACAGGCTAAGGACGCGTCTGCATATGTTTTGGTGAACAATCGAGTGTGCGTGTTCTGACAGCTGCCTCTATGCAGACGTCTCCACAGAGCCACTTCTGAATGCCCCGCAGCCCAGGACTGAATGGATACACTAACAAGTGCACCGGTGTGAGCAACCACATATGCAGAAGGACGTCTTTCATCTCACAGAAGCGCGAACGTCTTGGCGTTCAAGCACATGGCAGAAACAAGGTGTGAACAGATGAGCTGCTGCTATTTTCTCCGTTCGGCATGCTTCGTTGTAGCTCTCTTGCCGGTCGCCGGCTTAGCGGCTTGCTTTGCGCGACTAGCTCTGGGGAGAGAAGGAGATAGCGCCGGAAACCTCGCCTTTTGCCTTCTTCGGCGCTGGAACCTGGTTGCTGCGCCTTCTCTTTGTCCATGTGCACACACACGATTCCTCAGCGAAAACCATGCAGAAACCTTTCCACGAGCACCCAGGGATGTGCACCCAGCACCACGTGCACGCACACGCAGCTAGAGAAAAGCACCTACCTTTTCACACACTGATGCCTAAGCAAACGCGTGGCCACACACACGCACACATCCGCAAGCGCGCCTACTCCCATCTATTGAGGGAAAGACGGACGAGCTCTTTGGTTGCTCTTCACAGGCTTGTCCCTGATCTATAGCTGAGGGCAAACACTTGTGTGCTTGTGGGAGAGCCTGTGTCTTTCCTGGAAGCGTTTGGGAGTTTTGCTCAGACGCGTGTTTCCTCAAGTTCAAGAATCAAGATCTAGGATACCTGCAGACAGGTGCCTGTTTGTGTGGAGACAGTCTGTTTGAAACTGTGTTCCTCAGCGCCCGCTCTTTCTCCCCGTCGCTCCACACGCCTGGGAGTCCCTTTCTTTCTCTCCACAAGCACGTGTGTTGACTTCGTCGCACATGTGCATCTGCACAAGCGTTGAGCTCAGCAGAGCGTGTCTCTTGACACTTGATGTGCGTTGGCTGTGTCTGCCTGCTCCAGTGAAGAGAGAAACGGGAAATCGTCTTGGTAGAGGCAACAAAGCAAAAGCGAGGCAGGATTGACATCTGCTCAACAGAGACGGATTCCCTGCGCTGACACAGTTCACAGTTACACGAGAAGCAATCTGAGCGGTCCGTCGACCGGAGACGTGTTTCCCAAGAGGTCGTTTAGCGAGTGAACAGCAGTGTGCGCGACTTTCAGGAGTGTGCCTGGAAAGTGCCAGAATCACCAGGAGCATCTGTGCAAAAGCTGCTGCCTCTGTGACCGCATTGAGGCACGTTCGCGTGTCTGCGAGTATATAGACGGCTCTTTCGCGTTCACTCCGAGGGAAACGGTCCGCTATTGCTTCTGTGCGCACAGACGCGATTCCCTTGTCTCTTGCGAACACAGGGAACTCTGTGCATCCAAATCTACAGGCTAAGGACGCGTCTGCATATGTTTTGGTGAACAATCGAGTGTGCGTGTTCTGACAGCTGCCTCTATGCAGACGTCTCCACAGAGCCACTTCTGAATGCCCCGCAGCCCAGGACTGAATGGATACACTAACAAGTGCACCGGTGTGAGCAACCACATATGCAGAAGGACGTCTTTCATCTCACAGAAGCGCGAACGTCTTGGCGTTCAAGCACATGGCAGAAACAAGGTGTGAACAGATGAGCTGCTGCTATTTTCTCCGTTCGGCATGCTTCGTTGTAGCTCTCTTGCCGGTCGCCGGCTTAGCGGCTTGCTTTGCGCGACTAGCTCTGGGGAGAGAAGGAGATAGCGCCGGAAACCTCGCCTTTTGCCTTCTTCGGCGCTGGAACCTGGTTGCTGCGCCTTCTCTTTGTCCATGTGCACACACACGATTCCTCAGCGAAAACCATGCAGAAACCTTTCCACGAGCACCCAGGGATGTGCACCCAGCACCACGTGCACGCACACGCAGCTAGAGAAAAGCACCTACCTTTTCACACACTGATGCCTAAGCAAACGCGTGGCCACACACACGCACACATCCGCAAGCGCGCCTACTCCCATCTATTGAGGGAAAGACGGACGAGCTCTTTGGTTGCTCTTCACAGGCTTGTCCCTGATCTATAGCTGAGGGCAAACACTTGTGTGCTTGTGGGAGAGCCTGTGTCTTTCCTGGAAGCGTTTGGGAGTTTTGCTCAGACGCGTGTTTCCTCAAGTTCAAGAATCAAGATCTAGGATACCTGCAGACAGGTGCCTGTTTGTGTGGAGACAGTCTGTTTGAAACTGTGTTCCTCAGCGCCCGCTCTTTCTCCCCGTCGCTCCACACGCCTGGGAGTCCCTTTCTTTCTCTCCACAAGCACGTGTGTTGACTTCGTCGCACATGTGCATCTGCACAAGCGTTGAGCTCAGCAGAGCGTGTCTCTTGACACTTGATGTGCGTTGGCTGTGTCTGCCTGCTCCAGTGAAGAGAGAAACGGGAAATCATCTTGGTAGAGGCAACAAAGCAAAAGCGAGGCAGGATTGACATCTGCTCAACAGAGACGGATTCCCTGCGCTGACACAGTTCACAGTTACACGAGAAGCAATCTGAGCGGTCCGTCGACCGGAGACGTGTTTCCCAAGAGGTCGTTTAGCGAGTGAACAGCAGTGTGCGCGACTTTCAGGAGTGTGCCTGGAAAGTGCCAGAATCACCAGGAGCATCTGTGCAAAAGCTGCTGCCTCTGTGACCGCATTGAGGCACGTTCGCGTGTCTGCGAGTATATAGACGGCTCTTTCGCGTTCACTCCGAGGGAAACGGTCCGCTATTGCTTCTGTGCGCACAGACGCGATTCCCTTGTCTCTTGCGAACACAGGGAACTCTGTGCATCCAAATCTACAGGCTAAGGACGCGTCTGCATATGTTTTGGTGAACAATCGAGTGTGCGTGTTCTGACAGCTGCCTCTATGCAGACGTCTCCACAGAGCCACTTCTGAATGCCCCGCAGCCCAGGACTGAATGGATACACTAACAAGTGCACCGGTGTGAGCAACCACATATGCAGAAGGACGTCTTTCATCTCACAGAAGCGCGAACGTCTTGGCGTTCAAGCACATGGCAGAAACAAGGTGTGAACAGATGAGCTGCTGCTATTTTCTCCGTTCGGCATGCTTCGTTGTAGCTCTCTTGCCGGTCGCCGGCTTAGCGGCTTGCTTTGCGCGACTAGCTCTGGGGAGAGAAGGAGATAGCGCCGGAAACCTCGCCTTTTGCCTTCTTCGGCGCTGGAACCTGGTTGCTGCGCCTTCTCTTTGTCCATGTGCACACACACGATTCCTCAGCGAAAACCATGCAGAAACCTTTCCACGAGCACCCAGGGATGTGCACCCAGCACCACGTGCACGCACACGCAGCTAGAGAAAAGCACCTACCTTTTCACACACTGATGCCTAAGCAAACGCGTGGCCACACACACGCACACATCCGCAAGCGCGCCTACTCCCATCTATTGAGGGAAAGACGGACGAGCTCTTTGGTTGCTCTTCACAGGCTTGTCCCTGATCTATAGCTGAGGGCAAACACTTGTGTGCTTGTGGGAGAGCCTGTGTCTTTCCTGGAAGCGTTTGGGAGTTTTGCTCAGACGCGTGTTTCCTCAAGTTCAAGAATCAAGATCTAGGATACCTGCAGACAGGTGCCTGTTTGTGTGGAGACAGTCTGTTTGAAACTGTGTTCCTCAGCGCCCGCTCTTTCTCCCCGTCGCTCCACACGCCTGGGAGTCCCTTTCTTTCTCTCCACAAGCACGTGTGTTGACTTCGTCGCACATGTGCATCTGCACAAGCGTTGAGCTCAGCAGAGCGTGTCTCTTGACACTTGATGTGCGTTGGCTGTGTCTGCCTGCTCCAGTGAAGAGAGAAACGGGAAATCGTCTTGGTAGAGGCAACAAAGCAAAAGCGAGGCAGGATTGACATCTGCTCAACAGAGACGGATTCCCTGCGCTGACACAGTTCACAGTTACACGAGAAGCAATCTGAGCGGTCCGTCGACCGGAGACGTGTTTCCCAAGAGGTCGTTTAGCGAGTGAACAGCAGTGTGCGCGACTTTCAGGAGTGTGCCTGGAAAGTGCCAGACTCACCAGGAGCATCTGTGCAAAAGCTGCTGCCTCTGTGACCGCATTGAGGCACGTTCGCGTGTCTGCGAGTATATAGACGGCTCTTTCGCGTTCACTCCGAGGGAAACGGTCCGCTATTGCTTCTGTGCGCACAGACGCGATTCCCTTGTCTCTTGCGAACACAGGGAACTCTGTGCATCCAAATCTACAGGCTAAGGACGCGTCTGCATATGTTTTGGTGAACAATCGAGTGTGCGTGTTCTGACAGCTGCCTCTATGCAGACGTCTCCACAGAGCCACTTCTGAATGCCCCGCAGCCCAGGACTGAATGGATACACTAACAAGTGCACCGGTGTGAGCAACCACATATGCAGAAGGACGTCTTTCATCTCACAGAAGCGCGAACGTCTTGGCGTTCAAGCACATGGCAGAAACAAGGTGTGAACAGATGAGCTGCTGCTATTTTCTCCGTTCGGCATGCTTCGTTGTAGCTCTCTTGCCGGTCGCCGGCTTAGCGGCTTGCTTTGCGCGACTAGCTCTGGGGAGAGAAGGAGATAGCGCCGGAAACCTCGCCTTTTGCCTTCTTCGGCGCTGGAACCTGGTTGCTGCGCCTTCTCTTTGTCCATGTGCACACACACGATTCCTCAGCGAAAACCATGCAGAAACCTTTCCACGAGCACCCAGGGATGTGCACCCAGCACCACGTGCACGCACACGCAGCTAGAGAAAAGCACCTACCTTTTCACACACTGATGCCTAAGCAAACGCGTGGCCACACACACGCACACATCCGCAAGCGCGCCTACTCCCATCTACTGAGGGAAAGACGGACGAGCTCTTTGGTTGCTCTTCACAGGCTTGTCCCTGATCTATAGCTGAGGGCAAACACTTGTGTGCTTGTGGGAGAGCCTGTGTCTTTCCTGGAAGCGTTTGGGAGTTTTGCTCAGACGCGTGTTTCCTCAAGTTCAAGAATCAAGATCTAGGATACCTGCAGACAGGTGCCTGTTTGTGTGGAGACAGTCTGTTTGAAACTGTGTTCCTCAGCGCCCGCTCTTTCTCCCCGTCGCTCCACACGCCTGGGAGTCCCTTTCTTTCTCTCCACAAGCACGTGTGTTGACTTCGTCGCACATGTGCATCTGCACAAGCGTTGAGCTCAGCAGAGCGTGTCTCTTGACACTTGATGTGCGTTGGCTGTGTCTGCCTGCTCCAGTGAAGAGAGAAACGGGAAATCATCTTGGTAGAGGCAACAAAGCAAAAGCGAGGCAGGATTGACATCTGCTCAACAGAGACGGATTCCCTGCGCTGACACAGTTCACAGTTACACGAGAAGCAATCTGAGCGGTCCGTCGACCGGAGACGTGTTTCCCAAGAGGTCGTTTAGCGAGTGAACAGCAGTGTGCGCGACTTTCAGGAGTGTGCCTGGAAAGTGCCAGAATCACCAGGAGCATCTGTGCAAAAGCTGCTGCCTCTGTGACCGCATTGAGGCACGTTCGCGTGTCTGCGAGTATATAGACGGCTCTTTCGCGTTCACTCCGAGGGAAACGGTCCGCTATTGCTTCTGTGCGCACAGACGCGATTCCCTTGTCTCTTGCGAACACAGGGAACTCTGTGCATCCAAATCTACAGGCTAAGGACGCGTCTGCATATGTTTTGGTGAACAATCGAGTGTGCGTGTTCTGACAGCTGCCTCTATGCAGACGTCTCCACAGAGCCACTTCTGAATGCCCCGCAGCCCAGGACTGAATGGATACACTAACAAGTGCACCGGTGTGAGCAACCACATATGCAGAAGGACGTCTTTCATCTCACAGAAGCGCGAACGTCTTGGCGTTCAAGCACATGGCAGAAACAAGGTGTGAACAGATGAGCTGCTGCTATTTTCTCCGTTCGGCATGCTTCGTTGTAGCTCTCTTGCCGGTCGCCGGCTTAGCGGCTTGCTTTGCGCGACTAGCTCTGGGGAGAGAAGGAGATAGCGCCGGAAACCTCGCCTTTTGCCTTCTTCGGCGCTGGAACCTGGTTGCTGCGCCTTCTCTTTGTCCATGTGCACACACACGATTCCTCAGCGAAAACCATGCAGAAACCTTTCCACGAGCACCCAGGGATGTGCACCCAGCACCACGTGCACGCACACGCAGCTAGAGAAAAGCACCTACCTTTTCACACTCTGATGCCTAAGCAAACGCGTGGCCACACACACGCACACATCCGCAAGCGCGCCTACTCCCATCTATTGAGGGAAAGACGGACGAGCTCTTTGGTTGCTCTTCACAGGCTTGTCCCTGATCTATAGCTGAGGGCAAACACTTGTGTGCTTGTGGGAGAGCCTGTGTCTTTCCTGGAAGCGTTTGGGAGTTTTGCTCAGACGCGTGTTTCCTCAAGTTCAAGAATCAAGATCTAGGATACCTGCAGACAGGTGCCTGTTTGTGTGGAGACAGTCTGTTTGAAACTGTGTTCCTCAGCGCCCGCTCTTTCTCCCCGTCGCTCCACACGCCTGGGAGTCCCTTTCTTTCTCTCCACAAGCACGTGTGTTGACTTCGTCGCACATGTGCATCTGCACAAGCGTTGAGCTCAGCAGAGCGTGTCTCTTGACACTTGATGTGCGTTGGCTGTGTCTGCCTGCTCCAGTGAAGAGAGAAACGGGAAATCATCTTGGTAGAGGCAACAAAGCAAAAGCGAGGCAGGATTGACATCTGCTCAACAGAGACGGATTCCCTGCGCTGACACAGTTCACAGTTACACGAGAAGCAATCTGAGCGGTCCGTCGACCGGAGACGTGTTTCCCAAGAGGTCGTTTAGCGAGTGAACAGCAGTGTGCGCGACTTTCAGGAGTGTGCCTGGAAAGTGCCAGAATCACCAGGAGCATCTGTGCAAAAGCTGCTGCCTCTGTGACCGCATTGAGGCACGTTCGCGTGTCTGCGAGTATATAGACGGCTCTTTCGCGTTCACTCCGAGGGAAACGGTCCGCTATTGCTTCTGTGCGCACAGACGCGATTCCCTTGTCTCTTGCGAACACAGGGAACTCTGTGCATCCAAATCTACAGGCTAAGGACGCGTCTGCATATGTTTTGGTGAACAATCGAGTGTGCGTGTTCTGACAGCTGCCTCTATGCAGACGTCTCCACAGAGCCACTTCTGAATGCCCCGCAGCCCAGGACTGAATGGATACACTAACAAGTGCACCGGTGTGAGCAACCACATATGCAGAAGGACGTCTTTCATCTCACAGAAGCGCGAACGTCTTGGCGTTCAAGCACATGGCAGAAACAAGGTGTGAACAGATGAGCTGCTGCTATTTTCTCCGTTCGGCATGCTTCGTTGTAGCTCTCTTGCCGGTCGCCGGCTTAGCGGCTTGCTTTGCGCGACTAGCTCTGGGGAGAGAAGGAGATAGCGCCGGAAACCTCGCCTTTTGCCTTCTTCGGCGCTGGAACCTGGTTGCTGCGCCTTCTCTTTGTCCATGTGCACACACACGATTCCTCAGCGAAAACCATGCAGAAACCTTTCCACGAGCACCCAGGGATGTGCACCCAGCACCACGTGCACGCACACGCAGCTAGAGAAAAGCACCTACCTTTTCACACACTGATGCCTAAGCAAACGCGTGGCCACACACACGCACACATCCGCAAGCGCGCCTACTCCCATCTACTGAGGGAAAGACGGACGAGCTCTTTGGTTGCTCTTCACAGGCTTGTCCCTGATCTATAGCTGAGGGCAAACACTTGTGTGCTTGTGGGAGAGCCTGTGTCTTTCCTGGAAGCGTTTGGGAGTTTTGCTCAGACGCGTGTTTCCTCAAGTTCAAGAATCAAGATCTAGGATACCTGCAGACAGGTGCCTGTTTGTGTGGAGACAGTCTGTTTGAAACTGTGTTCCTCAGCGCCCGCTCTTTCTCCCCGTCGCTCCACACGCCTGGGAGTCCCTTTCTTTCTCTCCACAAGCACGTGTGTTGACTTCGTCGCACATGTGCATCTGCACAAGCGTTGAGCTCAGCAGAGCGTGTCTCTTGACACTTGATGTGCGTTGGCTGTGTCTGCCTGCTCCAGTGAAGAGAGAAACGGGAAATCGTCTTGGTAGAGGCAACAAAGCAAAAGCGAGGCAGGATTGACATCTGCTCAACAGAGACGGATTCCCTGCGCTGACACAGTTCACAGTTACACGAGAAGCAATCTGAGCGGTCCGTCGACCGGAGACGTGTTTCCCAAGAGGTCGTTTAGCGAGTGAACAGCAGTGTGCGCGACTTTCAGGAGTGTGCCTGGAAAGTGCCAGAATCACCAGGAGCATCTGTGCAAAAGCTGCTGCCTCTGTGACCGCATTGAGGCACGTTCGCGTGTCTGCGAGTATATAGACGGCTCTTTCGCGTTCACTCCGAGGGAAACGGTCCGCTATTGCTTCTGTGCGCACAGACGCGATTCCCTTGTCTCTTGCGAACACAGGGAACTCTGTGCATCCAAATCTACAGGCTAAGGACGCGTCTGCATATGTTTTGGTGAACAATCGAGTGTGCGTGTTCTGACAGCTGCCTCTATGCAGACGTCTCCACAGAGCCACTTCTGAATGCCCCGCAGCCCAGGACTGAATGGATACACTAACAAGTGCACCGGTGTGAGCAACCACATATGCAGAAGGACGTCTTTCATCTCACAGAAGCGCGAACGTCTTGGCGTTCAAGCACATGGCAGAAACAAGGTGTGAACAGATGAGCTGCTGCTATTTTCTCCGTTCGGCATGCTTCGTTGTAGCTCTCTTGCCGGTCGCCGGCTTAGCGGCTTGCTTTGCGCGACTAGCTCTGGGGAGAGAAGGAGATAGCGCCGGAAACCTCGCCTTTTGCCTTCTTCGGCGCTGGAACCTGGTTGCTGCGCCTTCTCTTTGTCCATGTGCACACACACGATTCCTCAGCGAAAACCATGCAGAAACCTTTCCACGAGCACCCAGGGATGTGCACCCAGCACCACGTGCACGCACACGCAGCTAGAGAAAAGCACCTACCTTTTCACACACTGATGCCTAAGCAAACGCGTGGCCACACACACGCACACATCCGCAAGCGCGCCTACTCCCATCTATTGAGGGAAAGACGGACGAGCTCTTTGGTTGCTCTTCACAGGCTTGTCCCTGATCTATAGCTGAGGGCAAACACTTGTGTGCTTGTGGGAGAGCCTGTGTCTTTCCTGGAAGCGTTTGGGAGTTTTGCTCAGACGCGTGTTTCCTCAAGTTCAAGAATCAAGATCTAGGATACCTGCAGACAGGTGCCTGTTTGTGTGGAGACAGTCTGTTTGAAACTGTGTTCCTCAGCGCCCGCTCTTTCTCCCCGTCGCTCCACACGCCTGGGAGTCCCTTTCTTTCTCTCCACAAGCACGTGTGTTGACTTCGTCGCACATGTGCATCTGCACAAGCGTTGAGCTCAGCAGAGCGTGTCTCTTGACACTTGATGTGCGTTGGCTGTGTCTGCCTGCTCCAGTGAAGAGAGAAACGGGAAATCATCTTGGTAGAGGCAACAAAGCAAAAGCGAGGCAGGATTGACATCTGCTCAACAGAGACGGATTCCCTGCGCTGACACAGTTCACAGTTACACGAGAAGCAATCTGAGCGGTCCGTCGACCGGAGACGTGTTTCCCAAGAGGTCGTTTAGCGAGTGAACAGCAGTGTGCGCGACTTTCAGGAGTGTGCCTGGAAAGTGCCAGAATCACCAGGAGCATCTGTGCAAAAGCTGCTGCCTCTGTGACCGCATTGAGGCACGTTCGCGTGTCTGCGAGTATATAGACGGCTCTTTCGCGTTCACTCCGAGGGAAACGGTCCGCTATTGCTTCTGTGCGCACAGACGCGATTCCCTTGTCTCTTGCGAACACAGGGAACTCTGTGCATCCAAATCTACAGGCTAAGGACGCGTCTGCATATGTTTTGGTGAACAATCGAGTGTGCGTGTTCTGACAGCTGCCTCTATGCAGACGTCTCCACAGAGCCACTTCTGAATGCCCCGCAGCCCAGGACTGAATGGATACACTAACAAGTGCACCGGTGTGAGCAACCACATATGCAGAAGGACGTCTTTCATCTCACAGAAGCGCGAACGTCTTGGCGTTCAAGCACATGGCAGAAACAAGGTGTGAACAGATGAGCTGCTGCTATTTTCTCCGTTCGGCATGCTTCGTTGTAGCTCTCTTGCCGGTCGCCGGCTTAGCGGCTTGCTTTGCGCGACTAGCTCTGGGGAGAGAAGGAGATAGCGCCGGAAACCTCGCCTTTTGCCTTCTTCGGCGCTGGAACCTGGTTGCTGCGCCTTCTCTTTGTCCATGTGCACACACACGATTCCTCAGCGAAAACCATGCAGAAACCTTTCCACGAGCACCCAGGGATGTGCACCCAGCACCACGTGCACGCACACGCAGCTAGAGAAAAGCACCTACCTTTTCACACACTGATGCCTAAGCAAACGCGTGGCCACACACACGCACACATCCGCAAGCGCGCCTACTCCCATCTACTGAGGGAAAGACGGACGAGCTCTTTGGTTGCTCTTCACAGGCTTGTCCCTGATCTATAGCTGAGGGCAAACACTTGTGTGCTTGTGGGAGAGCCTGTGTCTTTCCTGGAAGCGTTTGGGAGTTTTGCTCAGACGCGTGTTTCCTCAAGTTCAAGAATCAAGATCTAGGATACCTGCAGACAGGTGCCTGTTTGTGTGGAGACAGTCTGTTTGAAACTGTGTTCCTCAGCGCCCGCTCTTTCTCCCCGTCGCTCCACACGCCTGGGAGTCCCTTTCTTTCTCTCCACAAGCACGTGTGTTGACTTCGTCGCACATGTGCATCTGCACAAGCGTTGAGCTCAGCAGAGCGTGTCTCTTGACACTTGATGTGCGTTGGCTGTGTCTGCCTGCTCCAGTGAAGAGAGAAACGGGAAATCGTCTTGGTAGAGGCAACAAAGCAAAAGCGAGGCAGGATTGACATCTGCTCAACAGAGACGGATTCCCTGCGCTGACACAGTTCACAGTTACACGAGAAGCAATCTGAGCGGTCCGTCGACCGGAGACGTGTTTCCCAAGAGGTCGTTTAGCGAGTGAACAGCAGTGTGCGCGACTTTCAGGAGTGTGCCTGGAAAGTGCCAGAATCACCAGGAGCATCTGTGCAAAAGCTGCTGCCTCTGTGACCGCATTGAGGCACGTTCGCGTGTCTGCGAGTATATAGACGGCTCTTTCGCGTTCACTCCGAGGGAAACGGTCCGCTATTGCTTCTGTGCGCACAGACGCGATTCCCTTGTCTCTTGCGAACACAGGGAACTCTGTGCATCCAAATCTACAGGCTAAGGACGCGTCTGCATATGTTTTGGTGAACAATCGAGTGTGCGTGTTCTGACAGCTGCCTCTATGCAGACGTCTCCACAGAGCCACTTCTGAATGCCCCGCAGCCCAGGACTGAATGGATACACTAACAAGTGCACCGGTGTGAGCAACCACATATGCAGAAGGACGTCTTTCATCTCACAGAAGCGCGAACGTCTTGGCGTTCAAGCACATGGCAGAAACAAGGTGTGAACAGATGAGCTGCTGCTATTTTCTCCGTTCGGCATGCTTCGTTGTAGCTCTCTTGCCGGTCGCCGGCTTAGCGGCTTGCTTTGCGCGACTAGCTCTGGGGAGAGAAGGAGATAGCGCCGGAAACCTCGCCTTTTGCCTTCTTCGGCGCTGGAACCTGGTTGCTGCGCCTTCTCTTTGTCCATGTGCACACACACGATTCCTCAGCGAAAACCATGCAGAAACCTTTCCACGAGCACCCAGGGATGTGCACCCAGCACCACGTGCACGCACACGCAGCTAGAGAAAAGCACCTACCTTTTCACACACTGATGCCTAAGCAAACGCGTGGCCACACACACGCACACATCCGCAAGCGCGCCTACTCCCATCTATTGAGGGAAAGACGGACGAGCTCTTTGGTTGCTCTTCACAGGCTTGTCCCTGATCTATAGCTGAGGGCAAACACTTGTGTGCTTGTGGGAGAGCCTGTGTCTTTCCTGGAAGCGTTTGGGAGTTTTGCTCAGACGCGTGTTTCCTCAAGTTCAAGAATCAAGATCTAGGATACCTGCAGACAGGTGCCTGTTTGTGTGGAGACAGTCTGTTTGAAACTGTGTTCCTCAGCGCCCGCTCTTTCTCCCCGTCGCTCCACACGCCTGGGAGTCCCTTTCTTTCTCTCCACAAGCACGTGTGTTGACTTCGTCGCACATGTGCATCTGCACAAGCGTTGAGCTCAGCAGAGCGTGTCTCTTGACACTTGATGTGCGTTGGCTGTGTCTGCCTGCTCCAGTGAAGAGAGAAACGGGAAATCGTCTTGGTAGAGGCAACAAAGCAAAAGCGAGGCAGGATTGACATCTGCTCAACAGAGACGGATTCCCTGCGCTGACACAGTTCACAGTTACACGAGAAGCAATCTGAGCGGTCCGTCGACCGGAGACGTGTTTCCCAAGAGGTCGTTTAGCGAGTGAACAGCAGTGTGCGCGACTTTCAGGAGTGTGCCTGGAAAGTGCCAGAATCACCAGGAGCATCTGTGCAAAAGCTGCTGCCTCTGTGACCGCATTGAGGCACGTTCGCGTGTCTGCGAGTATATAGACGGCTCTTTCGCGTTCACTCCGAGGGAAACGGTCCGCTATTGCTTCTGTGCGCACAGACGCGATTCCCTTGTCTCTTGCGAACACAGGGAACTCTGTGCATCCAAATCTACAGGCTAAGGACGCGTCTGCATATGTTTTGGTGAACAATCGAGTGTGCGTGTTCTGACAGCTGCCTCTATGCAGACGTCTCCACAGAGCCACTTCTGAATGCCCCGCAGCCCAGGACTGAATGGATACACTAACAAGTGCACCGGTGTGAGCAACCACATATGCAGAAGGACGTCTTTCATCTCACAGAAGCGCGAACGTCTTGGCGTTCAAGCACATGGCAGAAACAAGGTGTGAACAGATGAGCTGCTGCTATTTTCTCCGTTCGGCATGCTTCGTTGTAGCTCTCTTGCCGGTCGCCGGCTTAGCGGCTTGCTTTGCGCGACTAGCTCTGGGGAGAGAAGGAGATAGCGCCGGAAACCTCGCCTTTTGCCTTCTTCGGCGCTGGAACCTGGTTGCTGCGCCTTCTCTTTGTCCATGTGCACACACACGATTCCTCAGCGAAAACCATGCAGAAACCTTTCCACGAGCACCCAGGGATGTGCACCCAGCACCACGTGCACGCACACGCAGCTAGAGAAAAGCACCTACCTTTTCACACACTGATGCCTAAGCAAACGCGTGGCCACACACACGCACACATCCGCAAGCGCGCCTACTCCCATCTATTGAGGGAAAGACGGACGAGCTCTTTGGTTGCTCTTCACAGGCTTGTCCCTGATCTATAGCTGAGGGCAAACACTTGTGTGCTTGTGGGAGAGCCTGTGTCTTTCCTGGAAGCGTTTGGGAGTTTTGCTCAGACGCGTGTTTCCTCAAGTTCAAGAATCAAGATCTAGGATACCTGCAGACAGGTGCCTGTTTGTGTGGAGACAGTCTGTTTGAAACTGTGTTCCTCAGCGCCCGCTCTTTCTCCCCGTCGCTCCACACGCCTGGGAGTCCCTTTCTTTCTCTCCACAAGCACGTGTGTTGACTTCGTCGCACATGTGCATCTGCACAAGCGTTGAGCTCAGCAGAGCGTGTCTCTTGACACTTGATGTGCGTTGGCTGTGTCTGCCTGCTCCAGTGAAGAGAGAAACGGGAAATCATCTTGGTAGAGGCAACAAAGCAAAAGCGAGGCAGGATTGACATCTGCTCAACAGAGACGGATTCCCTGCGCTGACACAGTTCACAGTTACACGAGAAGCAATCTGAGCGGTCCGTCGACCGGAGACGTGTTTCCCAAGAGGTCGTTTAGCGAGTGAACAGCAGTGTGCGCGACTTTCAGGAGTGTGCCTGGAAAGTGCCAGAATCACCAGGAGCATCTGTGCAAAAGCTGCTGCCTCTGTGACCGCATTGAGGCACGTTCGCGTGTCTGCGAGTATATAGACGGCTCTTTCGCGTTCACTCCGAGGGAAACGGTCCGCTATTGCTTCTGTGCGCACAGACGCGATTCCCTTGTCTCTTGCGAACACAGGGAACTCTGTGCATCCAAATCTACAGGCTAAGGACGCGTCTGCATATGTTTTGGTGAACAATCGAGTGTGCGTGTTCTGACAGCTGCCTCTATGCAGACGTCTCCACAGAGCCACTTCTGAATGCCCCGCAGCCCAGGACTGAATGGATACACTAACAAGTGCACCGGTGTGAGCAACCACATATGCAGAAGGACGTCTTTCATCTCACAGAAGCGCGAACGTCTTGGCGTTCAAGCACATGGCAGAAACAAGGTGTGAACAGATGAGCTGCTGCTATTTTCTCCGTTCGGCATGCTTCGTTGTAGCTCTCTTGCCGGTCGCCGGCTTAGCGGCTTGCTTTGCGCGACTAGCTCTGGGGAGAGAAGGAGATAGCGCCGGAAACCTCGCCTTTTGCCTTCTTCGGCGCTGGAACCTGGTTGCTGCGCCTTCTCTTTGTCCATGTGCACACACACGATTCCTCAGCGAAAACCATGCAGAAACCTTTCCACGAGCACCCAGGGATGTGCACCCAGCACCACGTGCACGCACACGCAGCTAGAGAAAAGCACCTACCTTTTCACACACTGATGCCTAAGCAAACGCGTGGCCACACACACGCACACATCCGCAAGCGCGCCTACTCCCATCTACTGAGGGAAAGACGGACGAGCTCTTTGGTTGCTCTTCACAGGCTTGTCCCTGATCTATAGCTGAGGGCAAACACTTGTGTGCTTGTGGGAGAGCCTGTGTCTTTCCTGGAAGCGTTTGGGAGTTTTGCTCAGACGCGTGTTTCCTCAAGTTCAAGAATCAAGATCTAGGATACCTGCAGACAGGTGCCTGTTTGTGTGGAGACAGTCTGTTTGAAACTGTGTTCCTCAGCGCCCGCTCTTTCTCCCCGTCGCTCCACACGCCTGGGAGTCCCTTTCTTTCTCTCCACAAGCACGTGTGTTGACTTCGTCGCACATGTGCATCTGCACAAGCGTTGAGCTCAGCAGAGCGTGTCTCTTGACACTTGATGTGCGTTGGCTGTGTCTGCCTGCTCCAGTGAAGAGAGAAACGGGAAATCGTCTTGGTAGAGGCAACAAAGCAAAAGCGAGGCAGGATTGACATCTGCTCAACAGAGACGGATTCCCTGCGCTGACACAGTTCACAGTTACACGAGAAGCAATCTGAGCGGTCCGTCGACCGGAGACGTGTTTCCCAAGAGGTCGTTTAGCGAGTGAACAGCAGTGTGCGCGACTTTCAGGAGTGTGCCTGGAAAGTGCCAGAATCACCAGGAGCATCTGTGCAAAAGCTGCTGCCTCTGTGACCGCATTGAGGCACGTTCGCGTGTCTGCGAGTATATAGACGGCTCTTTCGCGTTCACTCCGAGGGAAACGGTCCGCTATTGCTTCTGTGCGCACAGACGCGATTCCCTTGTCTCTTGCGAACACAGGGAACTCTGTGCATCCAAATCTACAGGCTAAGGACGCGTCTGCATATGTTTTGGTGAACAATCGAGTGTGCGTGTTCTGACAGCTGCCTCTATGCAGACGTCTCCACAGAGCCACTTCTGAATGCCCCGCAGCCCAGGACTGAATGGATACACTAACAAGTGCACCGGTGTGAGCAACCACATATGCAGAAGGACGTCTTTCATCTCACAGAAGCGCGAACGTCTTGGCGTTCAAGCACATGGCAGAAACAAGGTGTGAACAGATGAGCTGCTGCTATTTTCTCCGTTCGGCATGCTTCGTTGTAGCTCTCTTGCCGGTCGCCGGCTTAGCGGCTTGCTTTGCGCGACTAGCTCTGGGGAGAGAAGGAGATAGCGCCGGAAACCTCGCCTTTTGCCTTCTTCGGCGCTGGAACCTGGTTGCTGCGCCTTCTCTTTGTCCATGTGCACACACACGATTCCTCAGCGAAAACCATGCAGAAACCTTTCCACGAGCACCCAGGGATGTGCACCCAGCACCACGTGCACGCACACGCAGCTAGAGAAAAGCACCTACCTTTTCACACACTGATGCCTAAGCAAACGCGTGGCCACACACACGCACACATCCGCAAGCGCGCCTACTCCCATCTATTGAGGGAAAGACGGACGAGCTCTTTGGTTGCTCTTCACAGGCTTGTCCCTGATCTATAGCTGAGGGCAAACACTTGTGTGCTTGTGGGAGAGCCTGTGTCTTTCCTGGAAGCGTTTGGGAGTTTTGCTCAGACGCGTGTTTCCTCAAGTTCAAGAATCAAGATCTAGGATACCTGCAGACAGGTGCCTGTTTGTGTGGAGACAGTCTGTTTGAAACTGTGTTCCTCAGCGCCCGCTCTTTCTCCCCGTCGCTCCACACGCCTGGGAGTCCCTTTCTTTCTCTCCACAAGCACGTGTGTTGACTTCGTCGCACATGTGCATCTGCACAAGCGTTGAGCTCAGCAGAGCGTGTCTCTTGACACTTGATGTGCGTTGGCTGTGTCTGCCTGCTCCAGTGAAGAGAGAAACGGGAAATCATCTTGGTAGAGGCAACAAAGCAAAAGCGAGGCAGGATTGACATCTGCTCAACAGAGACGGATTCCCTGCGCTGACACAGTTCACAGTTACACGAGAAGCAATCTGAGCGGTCCGTCGACCGGAGACGTGTTTCCCAAGAGGTCGTTTAGCGAGTGAACAGCAGTGTGCGCGACTTTCAGGAGTGTGCCTGGAAAGTGCCAGAATCACCAGGAGCATCTGTGCAAAAGCTGCTGCCTCTGTGACCGCATTGAGGCACGTTCGCGTGTCTGCGAGTATATAGACGGCTCTTTCGCGTTCACTCCGAGGGAAACGGTCCGCTATTGCTTCTGTGCGCACAGACGCGATTCCCTTGTCTCTTGCGAACACAGGGAACTCTGTGCATCCAAATCTACAGGCTAAGGACGCGTCTGCATATGTTTTGGTGAACAATCGAGTGTGCGTGTTCTGACAGCTGCCTCTATGCAGACGTCTCCACAGAGCCACTTCTGAATGCCCCGCAGCCCAGGACTGAATGGATACACTAACAAGTGCACCGGTGTGAGCAACCACATATGCAGAAGGACGTCTTTCATCTCACAGAAGCGCGAACGTCTTGGCGTTCAAGCACATGGCAGAAACAAGGTGTGAACAGATGAGCTGCTGCTATTTTCTCCGTTCGGCATGCTTCGTTGTAGCTCTCTTGCCGGTCGCCGGCTTAGCGGCTTGCTTTGCGCGACTAGCTCTGGGGAGAGAAGGAGATAGCGCCGGAAACCTCGCCTTTTGCCTTCTTCGGCGCTGGAACCTGGTTGCTGCGCCTTCTCTTTGTCCATGTGCACACACACGATTCCTCAGCGAAAACCATGCAGAAACCTTTCCACGAGCACCCAGGGATGTGCACCCAGCACCACGTGCACGCACACGCAGCTAGAGAAAAGCACCTACCTTTTCACACACTGATGCCTAAGCAAACGCGTGGCCACACACACGCACACATCCGCAAGCGCGCCTACTCCCATCTACTGAGGGAAAGACGGACGAGCTCTTTGGTTGCTCTTCACAGGCTTGTCCCTGATCTATAGCTGAGGGCAAACACTTGTGTGCTTGTGGGAGAGCCTGTGTCTTTCCTGGAAGCGTTTGGGAGTTTTGCTCAGACGCGTGTTTCCTCAAGTTCAAGAATCAAGATCTAGGATACCTGCAGACAGGTGCCTGTTTGTGTGGAGACAGTCTGTTTGAAACTGTGTTCCTCAGCGCCCGCTCTTTCTCCCCGTCGCTCCACACGCCTGGGAGTCCCTTTCTTTCTCTCCACAAGCACGTGTGTTGACTTCGTCGCACATGTGCATCTGCACAAGCGTTGAGCTCAGCAGAGCGTGTCTCTTGACACTTGATGTGCGTTGGCTGTGTCTGCCTGCTCCAGTGAAGAGAGAAACGGGAAATCATCTTGGTAGAGGCAACAAAGCAAAAGCGAGGCAGGATTGACATCTGCTCAACAGAGACGGATTCCCTGCGCTGACACAGTTCACAGTTACACGAGAAGCAATCTGAGCGGTCCGTCGACCGGAGACGTGTTTCCCAAGAGGTCGTTTAGCGAGTGAACAGCAGTGTGCGCGACTTTCAGGAGTGTGCCTGGAAAGTGCCAGAATCACCAGGAGCATCTGTGCAAAAGCTGCTGCCTCTGTGACCGCATTGAGGCACGTTCGCGTGTCTGCGAGTATATAGACGGCTCTTTCGCGTTCACTCCGAGGGAAACGGTCCGCTATTGCTTCTGTGCGCACAGACGCGATTCCCTTGTCTCTTGCGAACACAGGGAACTCTGTGCATCCAAATCTACAGGCTAAGGACGCGTCTGCATATGTTTTGGTGAACAATCGAGTGTGCGTGTTCTGACAGCTGCCTCTATGCAGACGTCTCCACAGAGCCACTTCTGAATGCCCCGCAGCCCAGGACTGAATGGATACACTAACAAGTGCACCGGTGTGAGCAACCACATATGCAGAAGGACGTCTTTCATCTCACAGAAGCGCGAACGTCTTGGCGTTCAAGCACATGGCAGAAACAAGGTGTGAACAGATGAGCTGCTGCTATTTTCTCCGTTCGGCATGCTTCGTTGTAGCTCTCTTGCCGGTCGCCGGCTTAGCGGCTTGCTTTGCGCGACTAGCTCTGGGGAGAGAAGGAGATAGCGCCGGAAACCTCGCCTTTTGCCTTCTTCGGCGCTGGAACCTGGTTGCTGCGCCTTCTCTTTGTCCATGTGCACACACACGATTCCTCAGCGAAAACCATGCAGAAACCTTTCCACGAGCACCCAGGGATGTGCACCCAGCACCACGTGCACGCACACGCAGCTAGAGAAAAGCACCTACCTTTTCACACACTGATGCCTAAGCAAACGCGTGGCCACACACACGCACACATCCGCAAGCGCGCCTACTCCCATCTATTGAGGGAAAGACGGACGAGCTCTTTGGTTGCTCTTCACAGGCTTGTCCCTGATCTATAGCTGAGGGCAAACACTTGTGTGCTTGTGGGAGAGCCTGTGTCTTTCCTGGAAGCGTTTGGGAGTTTTGCTCAGACGCGTGTTTCCTCAAGTTCAAGAATCAAGATCTAGGATACCTGCAGACAGGTGCCTGTTTGTGTGGAGACAGTCTGTTTGAAACTGTGTTCCTCAGCGCCCGCTCTTTCTCCCCGTCGCTCCACACGCCTGGGAGTCCCTTTCTTTCTCTCCACAAGCACGTGTGTTGACTTCGTCGCACATGTGCATCTGCACAAGCGTTGAGCTCAGCAGAGCGTGTCTCTTGACACTTGATGTGCGTTGGCTGTGTCTGCCTGCTCCAGTGAAGAGAGAAACGGGAAATCGTCTTGGTAGAGGCAACAAAGCAAAAGCGAGGCAGGATTGACATCTGCTCAACAGAGACGGATTCCCTGCGCTGACACAGTTCACAGTTACACGAGAAGCAATCTGAGCGGTCCGTCGACCGGAGACGTGTTTCCCAAGAGGTCGTTTAGCGAGTGAACAGCAGTGTGCGCGACTTTCAGGAGTGTGCCTGGAAAGTGCCAGAATCACCAGGAGCATCTGTGCAAAAGCTGCTGCCTCTGTGACCGCATTGAGGCACGTTCGCGTGTCTGCGAGTATATAGACGGCTCTTTCGCGTTCACTCCGAGGGAAACGGTCCGCTATTGCTTCTGTGCGCACAGACGCGATTCCCTTGTCTCTTGCGAACACAGGGAACTCTGTGCATCCAAATCTACAGGCTAAGGACGCGTCTGCATATGTTTTGGTGAACAATCGAGTGTGCGTGTTCTGACAGCTGCCTCTATGCAGACGTCTCCACAGAGCCACTTCTGAATGCCCCGCAGCCCAGGACTGAATGGATACACTAACAAGTGCACCGGTGTGAGCAACCACATATGCAGAAGGACGTCTTTCATCTCACAGAAGCGCGAACGTCTTGGCGTTCAAGCACATGGCAGAAACAAGGTGTGAACAGATGAGCTGCTGCTATTTTCTCCGTTCGGCATGCTTCGTTGTAGCTCTCTTGCCGGTCGCCGGCTTAGCGGCTTGCTTTGCGCGACTAGCTCTGGGGAGAGAAGGAGATAGCGCCGGAAACCTCGCCTTTTGCCTTCTTCGGCGCTGGAACCTGGTTGCTGCGCCTTCTCTTTGTCCATGTGCACACACACGATTCCTCAGCGAAAACCATGCAGAAACCTTTCCACGAGCACCCAGGGATGTGCACCCAGCACCACGTGCACGCACACGCAGCTAGAGAAAAGCACCTACCTTTTCACACACTGATGCCTAAGCAAACGCGTGGCCACACACACGCACACATCCGCAAGCGCGCCTACTCCCATCTATTGAGGGAAAGACGGACGAGCTCTTTGGTTGCTCTTCACAGGCTTGTCCCTGATCTATAGCTGAGGGCAAACACTTGTGTGCTTGTGGGAGAGCCTGTGTCTTTCCTGGAAGCGTTTGGGAGTTTTGCTCAGACGCGTGTTTCCTCAAGTTCAAGAATCAAGATCTAGGATACCTGCAGACAGGTGCCTGTTTGTGTGGAGACAGTCTGTTTGAAACTGTGTTCCTCAGCGCCCGCTCTTTCTCCCCGTCGCTCCACACGCCTGGGAGTCCCTTTCTTTCTCTCCACAAGCACGTGTGTTGACTTCGTCGCACATGTGCATCTGCACAAGCGTTGAGCTCAGCAGAGCGTGTCTCTTGACACTTGATGTGCGTTGGCTGTGTCTGCCTGCTCCAGTGAAGAGAGAAACGGGAAATCATCTTGGTAGAGGCAACAAAGCAAAAGCGAGGCAGGATTGACATCTGCTCAACAGAGACGGATTCCCTGCGCTGACACAGTTCACAGTTACACGAGAAGCAATCTGAGCGGTCCGTCGACCGGAGACGTGTTTCCCAAGAGGTCGTTTAGCGAGTGAACAGCAGTGTGCGCGACTTTCAGGAGTGTGCCTGGAAAGTGCCAGAATCACCAGGAGCATCTGTGCAAAAGCTGCTGCCTCTGTGACCGCATTGAGGCACGTTCGCGTGTCTGCGAGTATATAGACGGCTCTTTCGCGTTCACTCCGAGGGAAACGGTCCGCTATTGCTTCTGTGCGCACAGACGCGATTCCCTTGTCTCTTGCGAACACAGGGAACTCTGTGCATCCAAATCTACAGGCTAAGGACGCGTCTGCATATGTTTTGGTGAACAATCGAGTGTGCGTGTTCTGACAGCTGCCTCTATGCAGACGTCTCCACAGAGCCACTTCTGAATGCCCCGCAGCCCAGGACTGAATGGATACACTAACAAGTGCACCGGTGTGAGCAACCACATATGCAGAAGGACGTCTTTCATCTCACAGAAGCGCGAACGTCTTGGCGTTCAAGCACATGGCAGAAACAAGGTGTGAACAGATGAGCTGCTGCTATTTTCTCCGTTCGGCATGCTTCGTTGTAGCTCTCTTGCCGGTCGCCGGCTTAGCGGCTTGCTTTGCGCGACTAGCTCTGGGGAGAGAAGGAGATAGCGCCGGAAACCTCGCCTTTTGCCTTCTTCGGCGCTGGAACCTGGTTGCTGCGCCTTCTCTTTGTCCATGTGCACACACACGATTCCTCAGCGAAAACCATGCAGAAACCTTTCCACGAGCACCCAGGGATGTGCACCCAGCACCACGTGCACGCACACGCAGCTAGAGAAAAGCACCTACCTTTTCACACACTGATGCCTAAGCAAACGCGTGGCCACACACACGCACACATCCGCAAGCGCGCCTACTCCCATCTACTGAGGGAAAGACGGACGAGCTCTTTGGTTGCTCTTCACAGGCTTGTCCCTGATCTATAGCTGAGGGCAAACACTTGTGTGCTTGTGGGAGAGCCTGTGTCTTTCCTGGAAGCGTTTGGGAGTTTTGCTCAGACGCGTGTTTCCTCAAGTTCAAGAATCAAGATCTAGGATACCTGCAGACAGGTGCCTGTTTGTGTGGAGACAGTCTGTTTGAAACTGTGTTCCTCAGCGCCCGCTCTTTCTCCCCGTCGCTCCACACGCCTGGGAGTCCCTTTCTTTCTCTCCACAAGCACGTGTGTTGACTTCGTCGCACATGTGCATCTGCACAAGCGTTGAGCTCAGCAGAGCGTGTCTCTTGACACTTGATGTGCGTTGGCTGTGTCTGCCTGCTCCAGTGAAGAGAGAAACGGGAAATCGTCTTGGTAGAGGCAACAAAGCAAAAGCGAGGCAGGATTGACATCTGCTCAACAGAGACGGATTCCCTGCGCTGACACAGTTCACAGTTACACGAGAAGCAATCTGAGCGGTCCGTCGACCGGAGACGTGTTTCCCAAGAGGTCGTTTAGCGAGTGAACAGCAGTGTGCGCGACTTTCAGGAGTGTGCCTGGAAAGTGCCAGAATCACCAGGAGCATCTGTGCAAAAGCTGCTGCCTCTGTGACCGCATTGAGGCACGTTCGCGTGTCTGCGAGTATATAGACGGCTCTTTCGCGTTCACTCCGAGGGAAACGGTCCGCTATTGCTTCTGTGCGCACAGACGCGATTCCCTTGTCTCTTGCGAACACAGGGAACTCTGTGCATCCAAATCTACAGGCTAAGGACGCGTCTGCATATGTTTTGGTGAACAATCGAGTGTGCGTGTTCTGACAGCTGCCTCTATGCAGACGTCTCCACAGAGCCACTTCTGAATGCCCCGCAGCCCAGGACTGAATGGATACACTAACAAGTGCACCGGTGTGAGCAACCACATATGCAGAAGGACGTCTTTCATCTCACAGAAGCGCGAACGTCTTGGCGTTCAAGCACATGGCAGAAACAAGGTGTGAACAGATGAGCTGCTGCTATTTTCTCCGTTCGGCATGCTTCGTTGTAGCTCTCTTGCCGGTCGCCGGCTTAGCGGCTTGCTTTGCGCGACTAGCTCTGGGGAGAGAAGGAGATAGCGCCGGAAACCTCGCCTTTTGCCTTCTTCGGCGCTGGAACCTGGTTGCTGCGCCTTCTCTTTGTCCATGTGCACACACACGATTCCTCAGCGAAAACCATGCAGAAACCTTTCCACGAGCACCCAGGGATGTGCACCCAGCACCACGTGCACGCACACGCAGCTAGAGAAAAGCACCTACCTTTTCACACACTGATGCCTAAGCAAACGCGTGGCCACACACACGCACACATCCGCAAGCGCGCCTACTCCCATCTATTGAGGGAAAGACGGACGAGCTCTTTGGTTGCTCTTCACAGGCTTGTCCCTGATCTATAGCTGAGGGCAAACACTTGTGTGCTTGTGGGAGAGCCTGTGTCTTTCCTGGAAGCGTTTGGGAGTTTTGCTCAGACGCGTGTTTCCTCAAGTTCAAGAATCAAGATCTAGGATACCTGCAGACAGGTGCCTGTTTGTGTGGAGACAGTCTGTTTGAAACTGTGTTCCTCAGCGCCCGCTCTTTCTCCCCGTCGCTCCACACGCCTGGGAGTCCCTTTCTTTCTCTCCACAAGCACGTGTGTTGACTTCGTCGCACATGTGCATCTGCACAAGCGTTGAGCTCAGCAGAGCGTGTCTCTTGACACTTGATGTGCGTTGGCTGTGTCTGCCTGCTCCAGTGAAGAGAGAAACGGGAAATCATCTTGGTAGAGGCAACAAAGCAAAAGCGAGGCAGGATTGACATCTGCTCAACAGAGACGGATTCCCTGCGCTGACACAGTTCACAGTTACACGAGAAGCAATCTGAGCGGTCCGTCGACCGGAGACGTGTTTCCCAAGAGGTCGTTTAGCGAGTGAACAGCAGTGTGCGCGACTTTCAGGAGTGTGCCTGGAAAGTGCCAGAATCACCAGGAGCATCTGTGCAAAAGCTGCTGCCTCTGTGACCGCATTGAGGCACGTTCGCGTGTCTGCGAGTATATAGACGGCTCTTTCGCGTTCACTCCGAGGGAAACGGTCCGCTATTGCTTCTGTGCGCACAGACGCGATTCCCTTGTCTCTTGCGAACACAGGGAACTCTGTGCATCCAAATCTACAGGCTAAGGACGCGTCTGCATATGTTTTGGTGAACAATCGAGTGTGCGTGTTCTGACAGCTGCCTCTATGCAGACGTCTCCACAGAGCCACTTCTGAATGCCCCGCAGCCCAGGACTGAATGGATACACTAACAAGTGCACCGGTGTGAGCAACCACATATGCAGAAGGACGTCTTTCATCTCACAGAAGCGCGAACGTCTTGGCGTTCAAGCACATGGCAGAAACAAGGTGTGAACAGATGAGCTGCTGCTATTTTCTCCGTTCGGCATGCTTCGTTGTAGCTCTCTTGCCGGTCGCCGGCTTAGCGGCTTGCTTTGCGCGACTAGCTCTGGGGAGAGAAGGAGATAGCGCCGGAAACCTCGCCTTTTGCCTTCTTCGGCGCTGGAACCTGGTTGCTGCGCCTTCTCTTTGTCCATGTGCACACACACGATTCCTCAGCGAAAACCATGCAGAAACCTTTCCACGAGCACCCAGGGATGTGCACCCAGCACCACGTGCACGCACACGCAGCTAGAGAAAAGCACCTACCTTTTCACACACTGAAGCCTAAGCAAACGCGTGGCCACACACACGCACACATCCGCAAGCGCGCCTACTCCCATCTATTGAGGGAAAGACGGACGAGCAACGTCCTGACAGGCTTGAGGGGAAAAACGTCCGTTGACGGTTGGCGTACTGCACGCCCGCCTACGGGGCTGCAGGGGAATCCACATTTGGAAGGTACCTGAAGATGTGTGCCTGTTCTTGGAGCTCCGCTAGTAGGGTAGCAAAGACACTCGTAGGCAGTACTGAATGCTGCTCCGTGCTACTTCTCCTCCGCTGGCAAATGCTTCACAGTCGCCCTAGGAAAGACGTTTAACAATCGATCTCCAAGAGGAACGAAACACATGATGCCATAAGGCGAAAGAATAGCAGGGCATCTCTTCACAGGCTTGTCCCTGATCTATAGCTGAGGGCAAACACTTGTGTGCTTGTGGGAGAGCCTGTGTCTTTCCTGGAAGCGTTTGGGAGTTTTGCTCAGACGCGTGTTTCCTCAAGTTCAAGAATCAAGATCTAGGATACCTGCAGACAGGTGCCTGTTTGTGTGGAGACAGTCTGTTTGAAACTGTGTTCCTCAGCGCCCGCTCTTTCTCCCCATCGCTCCACACGCCTGGGAGTCCCTTTCTTTCTCTCCACAAGCACGTGTGTTGACTTCTTCGCACATGTGCATCTGCACAAGCGTTGAGCTCAGCAGAGCGTGTCTCTTGACACTTGATGTGCGTTGGCTGTGTCTGCCTGCTCCAGTGAAGAGAGAAACGGGAAATCATCTTGGTAGAGGCAACAAAGCAAAAGCGAGGCAGGATCCACATCTGCTCAACAGAGACGGATTCCCTGCGCTGACACAGTTCACAGTTACACGAGAAGCAATCTGAGCGGTCCGTCGACCGGAGACGTGTTTCCCAAGAGGTCGTTTAGCGAGTGAACAGCAGTGTGCGCGACTTTCAGGAGTGTGCCTGGAAAGTGCCAGAATCACCAGGAGCATCTGTGCAAAAGCTGCTGCCTCTGTGACCGCATTGAGGCACGTTCGCGTGTCTGCGAGTATATAGACGGCTCTTTCGCGTTCACTCCGAGGGAAACGGTCCGCTATTGCTTCTGTGCGCACAGACGCGATTCCCTTGTCTCTTGCGAACACAGGGAACTCTGTGCATCCAAATCTACAGGCTAAGGACGCGTCTGCATATGTTTTGGTGAACAATCGAGTGTGCGTGTTCTGACAGCTGCCTCTATGCAGACGTCTCCACAGAGCCACTTCTGAATGCCCCGCAGCCCAGGACTGAATGGATACACTAACAAGTGCACCGGTGTGAGCAACCACATATGCAGAAGGACGTCTTTCATCTCACAGAAGCGCGAACGTCTTGGCGTTCAAGCACATGGCAGAAACAAGGTGTGAACAGATGAGCTGCTGCTATTTTCTCCGTTCGGCATGCTTCGTTGTAGCTCTCTTGCCGGTCGCCGGCTTAGCGGCTTGCTTTGCGCGACTAGCTCTGGGGAGAGAAGGAGATAGCGCCGGAAACCTCGCCTTTTGCCTTCTTCGGCGCTGGAACCTGGTTGCTGCGCCTTCTCTTTGTCCATGTGCACACACACGATTCCTCAGCGAAAACCATGCAGAAACCTTTCCACGAGCACCCAGGGATGTGCACCCAGCACCACGTGCACGCACACGCAGCTAGAGAAAAGCACCTACCTTTTCACACACTGATGCCTAAGCAAACGCGTGGCCACACACACGCACACATCCGCAAGCGCGCCTACTCCCATCTATTGAGGGAAAGACGGACGAGCTCTTTGGTTGCTCTTCACAGGCTTGTCCCTGATCTATAGCTGAGGGCAAACACTTGTGTGCTTGTGGGAGAGCCTGTGTCTTTCCTGGAAGCGTTTGGGAGTTTTGCTCAGACGCGTGTTTCCTCAAGTTCAAGAATCAAGATCTAGGATACCTGCAGACAGGTGCCTGTTTGTGTGGAGACAGTCTGTTTGAAACTGTGTTCCTCAGCGCCCGCTCTTTCTCCCCGTCGCTCCACACGCCTGGGAGTCCCTTTCTTTCTCTCCACAAGCACGTGTGTTGACTTCGTCGCACATGTGCATCTGCACAAGCGTTGAGCTCAGCAGAGCGTGTCTCTTGACACTTGATGTGCGTTGGCTGTGTCTGCCTGCTCCAGTGAAGAGAGAAACGGGAAATCATCTTGGTAGAGGCAACAAAGCAAAAGCGAGGCAGGATTGACATCTGCTCAACAGAGACGGATTCCCTGCGCTGACACAGTTCACAGTTACACGAGAAGCAATCTGAGCGGTCCGTCGACCGGAGACGTGTTTCCCAAGAGGTCGTTTAGCGAGTGAACAGCAGTGTGCGCGACTTTCAGGAGTGTGCCTGGAAAGTGCCAGAATCACCAGGAGCATCTGTGCAAAAGCTGCTGCCTCTGTGACCGCATTGAGGCACGTTCGCGTGTCTGCGAGTATATAGACGGCTCTTTCGCGTTCACTCCGAGGGAAACGGTCCGCTATTGCTTCTGTGCGCACAGACGCGATTCCCTTGTCTCTTGCGAACACAGGGAACTCTGTGCATCCAAATCTACAGGCTAAGGACGCGTCTGCATATGTTTTGGTGAACAATCGAGTGTGCGTGTTCTGACAGCTGCCTCTATGCAGACGTCTCCACAGAGCCACTTCTGAATGCCCCGCAGCCCAGGACTGAATGGATACACTAACAAGTGCACCGGTGTGAGCAACCACATATGCAGAAGGACGTCTTTCATCTCACAGAAGCGCGAACGTCTTGGCGTTCAAGCACATGGCAGAAACAAGGTGTGAACAGATGAGCTGCTGCTATTTTCTCCGTTCGGCATGCTTCGTTGTAGCTCTCTTGCCGGTCGCCGGCTTAGCGGCTTGCTTTGCGCGACTAGCTCTGGGGAGAGAAGGAGATAGCGCCGGAAACCTCGCCTTTTGCCTTCTTCGGCGCTGGAACCTGGTTGCTGCGCCTTCTCTTTGTCCATGTGCACACACACGATTCCTCAGCGAAAACCATGCAGAAACCTTTCCACGAGCACCCAGGGATGTGCACCCAGCACCACGTGCACGCACACGCAGCTAGAGAAAAGCACCTACCTTTTCACACACTGATGCCTAAGCAAACGCGTGGCCACACACACGCACACATCCGCAAGCGCGCCTACTCCCATCTATTGAGGGAAAGACGGACGAGCTCTTTGGTTGCTCTTCACAGGCTTGTCCCTGATCTATAGCTGAGGGCAAACACTTGTGTGCTTGTGGGAGAGCCTGTGTCTTTCCTGGAAGCGTTTGGGAGTTTTGCTCAGACGCGTGTTTCCTCAAGTTCAAGAATCAAGATCTAGGATACCTGCAGACAGGTGCCTGTTTGTGTGGAGACAGTCTGTTTGAAACTGTGTTCCTCAGCGCCCGCTCTTTCTCCCCGTCGCTCCACACGCCTGGGAGTCCCTTTCTTTCTCTCCACAAGCACGTGTGTTGACTTCGTCGCACATGTGCATCTGCACAAGCGTTGAGCTCAGCAGAGCGTGTCTCTTGACACTTGATGTGCGTTGGCTGTGTCTGCCTGCTCCAGTGAAGAGAGAAACGGGAAATCATCTTGGTAGAGGCAACAAAGCAAAAGCGAGGCAGGATTGACATCTGCTCAACAGAGACGGATTCCCTGCGCTGACACAGTTCACAGTTACACGAGAAGCAATCTGAGCGGTCCGTCGACCGGAGACGTGTTTCCCAAGAGGTCGTTTAGCGAGTGAACAGCAGTGTGCGCGACTTTCAGGAGTGTGCCTGGAAAGTGCCAGAATCACCAGGAGCATCTGTGCAAAAGCTGCTGCCTCTGTGACCGCATTGAGGCACGTTCGCGTGTCTGCGAGTATATAGACGGCTCTTTCGCGTTCACTCCGAGGGAAACGGTCCGCTATTGCTTCTGTGCGCACAGACGCGATTCCCTTGTCTCTTGCGAACACAGGGAACTCTGTGCATCCAAATCTACAGGCTAAGGACGCGTCTGCATATGTTTTGGTGAACAATCGAGTGTGCGTGTTCTGACAGCTGCCTCTATGCAGACGTCTCCACAGAGCCACTTCTGAATGCCCCGCAGCCCAGGACTGAATGGATACACTAACAAGTGCACCGGTGTGAGCAACCACATATGCAGAAGGACGTCTTTCATCTCACAGAAGCGCGAACGTCTTGGCGTTCAAGCACATGGCAGAAACAAGGTGTGAACAGATGAGCTGCTGCTATTTTCTCCGTTCGGCATGCTTCGTTGTAGCTCTCTTGCCGGTCGCCGGCTTAGCGGCTTGCTTTGCGCGACTAGCTCTGGGGAGAGAAGGAGATAGCGCCGGAAACCTCGCCTTTTGCCTTCTTCGGCGCTGGAACCTGGTTGCTGCGCCTTCTCTTTGTCCATGTGCACACACACGATTCCTCAGCGAAAACCATGCAGAAACCTTTCCACGAGCACCCAGGGATGTGCACCCAGCACCACGTGCACGCACACGCAGCTAGAGAAAAGCACCTACCTTTTCACACACTGATGCCTAAGCAAACGCGTGGCCACACACACGCACACATCCGCAAGCGCGCCTACTCCCATCTACTGAGGGAAAGACGGACGAGCTCTTTGGTTGCTCTTCACAGGCTTGTCCCTGATCTATAGCTGAGGGCAAACACTTGTGTGCTTGTGGGAGAGCCTGTGTCTTTCCTGGAAGCGTTTGGGAGTTTTGCTCAGACGCGTGTTTCCTCAAGTTCAAGAATCAAGATCTAGGATACCTGCAGACAGGTGCCTGTTTGTGTGGAGACAGTCTGTTTGAAACTGTGTTCCTCAGCGCCCGCTCTTTCTCCCCGTCGCTCCACACGCCTGGGAGTCCCTTTCTTTCTCTCCACAAGCACGTGTGTTGACTTCGTCGCACATGTGCATCTGCACAAGCGTTGAGCTCAGCAGAGCGTGTCTCTTGACACTTGATGTGCGTTGGCTGTGTCTGCCTGCTCCAGTGAAGAGAGAAACGGGAAATCATCTTGGTAGAGGCAAGAAAGCAAAAGCGAGGCAGGATTGACATCTGCTCAACAGAGACGGATTCCCTGCGCTGACACAGTTCACAGTTACACGAGAAGCAATCTGAGCGGTCCGTCGACCGGAGACGTGTTTCCCAAGAGGTCGTTTAGCGAGTGAACAGCAGTGTGCGCGACTTTCAGGAGTGTGCCTGGAAAGTGCCAGAATCACCAGGAGCATCTGTGCAAAAGCTGCTGCCTCTGTGACCGCATTGAGGCACGTTCGCGTGTCTGCGAGTATATAGACGGCTCTTTCGCGTTCACTCCGAGGGAAACGGTCCGCTATTGCTTCTGTGCGCACAGACGCGATTCCCTTGTCTCTTGCGAACACAGGGAACTCTGTGCATCCAAATCTACAGGCTAAGGACGCGTCTGCATATGTTTTGGTGAACAATCGAGTGTGCGTGTTCTGACAGCTGCCTCTATGCAGACGTCTCCACAGAGCCACTTCTGAATGCCCCGCAGCCCAGGACTGAATGGATACACTAACAAGTGCACCGGTGTGAGCAACCACATATGCAGAAGGACGTCTTTCATCTCACAGAAGCGCGAACGTCTTGGCGTTCAAGCACATGGCAGAAACAAGGTGTGAACAGATGAGCTGCTGCTATTTTCTCCGTTCGGCATGCTTCGTTGTAGCTCTCTTGCCGGTCGCCGGCTTAGCGGCTTGCTTTGCGCGACTAGCTCTGGGGAGAGAAGGAGATAGCGCCGGAAACCTCGCCTTTTGCCTTCTTCGGCGCTGGAACCTGGTTGCTGCGCCTTCTCTTTGTCCATGTGCACACACACGATTCCTCAGCGAAAACCATGCAGAAACCTTTCCACGAGCACCCAGGGATGTGCACCCAGCACCACGTGCACGCACACGCAGCTAGAGAAAAGCACCTACCTTTTCACACACTGATGCCTAAGCAAACGCGTGGCCACACACACGCACACATCCGCAAGCGCGCCTACTCCCATCTATTGAGGGAAAGACGGACGAGCTCTTTGGTTGCTCTTCACAGGCTTGTCCCTGATCTATAGCTGAGGGCAAACACTTGTGTGCTTGTGGGAGAGCCTGTGTCTTTCCTGGAAGCGTTTGGGAGTTTTGCTCAGACGCGTGTTTCCTCAAGTTCAAGAATCAAGATCTAGGATACCTGCAGACAGGTGCCTGTTTGTGTGGAGACAGTCTGTTTGAAACTGTGTTCCTCAGCGCCCGCTCTTTCTCCCCGTCGCTCCACACGCCTGGGAGTCCCTTTCTTTCTCTCCACAAGCACGTGTGTTGACTTCGTCGCACATGTGCATCTGCACAAGCGTTGAGCTCAGCAGAGCGTGTCTCTTGACACTTGATGTGCGTTGGCTGTGTCTGCCTGCTCCAGTGAAGAGAGAAACGGGAAATCATCTTGGTAGAGGCAACAAAGCAAAAGCGAGGCAGGATTGACATCTGCTCAACAGAGACGGATTCCCTGCGCTGACACAGTTCACAGTTACACGAGAAGCAATCTGAGCGGTCCGTCGACCGGAGACGTGTTTCCCAAGAGGTCGTTTAGCGAGTGAACAGCAGTGTGCGCGACTTTCAGGAGTGTGCCTGGAAAGTGCCAGAATCACCAGGAGCATCTGTGCAAAAGCTGCTGCCTCTGTGACCGCATTGAGGCACGTTCGCGTGTCTGCGAGTATATAGACGGCTCTTTCGCGTTCACTCCGAGGGAAACGGTCCGCTATTGCTTCTGTGCGCACAGACGCGATTCCCTTGTCTCTTGCGAACACAGGGAACTCTGTGCATCCAAATCTACAGGCTAAGGACGCGTCTGCATATGTTTTGGTGAACAATCGAGTGTGCGTGTTCTGACAGCTGCCTCTATGCAGACGTCTCCACAGAGCCACTTCTGAATGCCCCGCAGCCCAGGACTGAATGGATACACTAACAAGTGCACCGGTGTGAGCAACCACATATGCAGAAGGACGTCTTTCATCTCACAGAAGCGCGAACGTCTTGGCGTTCAAGCACATGGCAGAAACAAGGTGTGAACAGATGAGCTGCTGCTATTTTCTCCGTTCGGCATGCTTCGTTGTAGCTCTCTTGCCGGTCGCCGGCTTAGCGGCTTGCTTTGCGCGACTAGCTCTGGGGAGAGAAGGAGATAGCGCCGGAAACCTCGCCTTTTGCCTTCTTCGGCGCTGGAACCTGGTTGCTGCGCCTTCTCTTTGTCCATGTGCACACACACGATTCCTCAGCGAAAACCATGCAGAAACCTTTCCACGAGCACCCAGGGATGTGCACCCAGCACCACGTGCACGCACACGCAGCTAGAGAAAAGCACCTACCTTTTCACACACTGATGCCTAAGCAAACGCGTGGCCACACACACGCACACATCCGCAAGCGCGCCTACTCCCATCTACTGAGGGAAAGACGGACGAGCTCTTTGGTTGCTCTTCACAGGCTTGTCCCTGATCTATAGCTGAGGGCAAACACTTGTGTGCTTGTGGGAGAGCCTGTGTCTTTCCTGGAAGCGTTTGGGAGTTTTGCTCAGACGCGTGTTTCCTCAAGTTCAAGAATCAAGATCTAGGATACCTGCAGACAGGTGCCTGTTTGTGTGGAGACAGTCTGTTTGAAACTGTGTTCCTCAGCGCCCGCTCTTTCTCCCCGTCGCTCCACACGCCTGGGAGTCCCTTTCTTTCTCTCCACAAGCACGTGTGTTGACTTCGTCGCACATGTGCATCTGCACAAGCGTTGAGCTCAGCAGAGCGTGTCTCTTGACACTTGATGTGCGTTGGCTGTGTCTGCCTGCTCCAGTGAAGAGAGAAACGGGAAATCATCTTGGTAGAGGCAACAAAGCAAAAGCGAGGCAGGATTGACATCTGCTCAACAGAGACGGATTCCCTGCGCTGACACAGTTCACAGTTACACGAGAAGCAATCTGAGCGGTCCGTCGACCGGAGACGTGTTTCCCAAGAGGTCGTTTAGCGAGTGAACAGCAGTGTGCGCGACTTTCAGGAGTGTGCCTGGAAAGTGCCAGAATCACCAGGAGCATCTGTGCAAAAGCTGCTGCCTCTGTGACCGCATTGAGGCACGTTCGCGTGTCTGCGAGTATATAGACGGCTCTTTCGCGTTCACTCCGAGGGAAACGGTCCGCTATTGCTTCTGTGCGCACAGACGCGATTCCCTTGTCTCTTGCGAACACAGGGAACTCTGTGCATCCAAATCTACAGGCTAAGGACGCGTCTGCATATGTTTTGGTGAACAATCGAGTGTGCGTGTTCTGACAGCTGCCTCTATGCAGACGTCTCCACAGAGCCACTTCTGAATGCCCCGCAGCCCAGGACTGAATGGATACACTAACAAGTGCACCGGTGTGAGCAACCACATATGCAGAAGGACGTCTTTCATCTCACAGAAGCGCGAACGTCTTGGCGTTCAAGCACATGGCAGAAACAAGGTGTGAACAGATGAGCTGCTGCTATTTTCTCCGTTCGGCATGCTTCGTTGTAGCTCTCTTGCCGGTCGCCGGCTTAGCGGCTTGCTTTGCGCGACTAGCTCTGGGGAGAGAAGGAGATAGCGCCGGAAACCTCGCCTTTTGCCTTCTTCGGCGCTGGAACCTGGTTGCTGCGCCTTCTCTTTGTCCATGTGCACACACACGATTCCTCAGCGAAAACCATGCAGAAACCTTTCCACGAGCACCCAGGGATGTGCACCCAGCACCACGTGCACGCACACGCAGCTAGAGAAAAGCACCTACCTTTTCACACACTGATGCCTAAGCAAACGCGTGGCCACACACACGCACACATCCGCAAGCGCGCCTACTCCCATCTACTGAGAGAAAGACGGACGAGCTCTTTGGTTGCTCTTCACAGGCTTGTCCCTGATCTATAGCTGAGGGCAAACACTTGTGTGCTTGTGGGAGAGCCTGTGTCTTTCCTGGAAGCGTTTGGGAGTTTTGCTCAGACGCGTGTTTCCTCAAGTTCAAGAATCAAGATCTAGGATACCTGCAGACAGGTGCCTGTTTGTGTGGAGACAGTCTGTTTGAAACTGTGTTCCTCAGCGCCCGCTCTTTCTCCCCGTCGCTCCACACGCCTGGGAGTCCCTTTCTTTCTCTCCACAAGCACGTGTGTTGACTTCGTCGCACATGTGCATCTGCACAAGCGTTGAGCTCAGCAGAGCGTGTCTCTTGACACTTGATGTGCGTTGGCTGTGTCTGCCTGCTCCAGTGAAGAGAGAAACGGGAAATCATCTTGGTAGAGGCAACAAAGCAAAAGCGAGGCAGGATTGACATCTGCTCAACAGAGACGGATTCCCTGCGCTGACACAGTTCACAGTTACACGAGAAGCAATCTGAGCGGTCCGTCGACCGGAGACGTGTTTCCCAAGAGGTCGTTTAGCGAGTGAACAGCAGTGTGCGCGACTTTCAGGAGTGTGCCTGGAAAGTGCCAGAATCACCAGGAGCATCTGTGCAAAAGCTGCTGCCTCTGTGACCGCATTGAGGCACGTTCGCGTGTCTGCGAGTATATAGACGGCTCTTTCGCGTTCACTCCGAGGGAAACGGTCCGCTATTGCTTCTGTGCGCACAGACGCGATTCCCTTGTCTCTTGCGAACACAGGGAACTCTGTGCATCCAAATCTACAGGCTAAGGACGCGTCTGCATATGTTTTGGTGAACAATCGAGTGTGCGTGTTCTGACAGCTGCCTCTATGCAGACGTCTCCACAGAGCCACTTCTGAATGCCCCGCAGCCCAGGACTGAATGGATACACTAACAAGTGCACCGGTGTGAGCAACCACATATGCAGAAGGACGTCTTTCATCTCACAGAAGCGCGAACGTCTTGGCGTTCAAGCACATGGCAGAAACAAGGTGTGAACAGATGAGCTGCTGCTATTTTCTCCGTTCGGCATGCTTCGTTGTAGCTCTCTTGCCGGTCGCCGGCTTAGCGGCTTGCTTTGCGCGACTAGCTCTGGGGAGAGAAGGAGATAGCGCCGGAAACCTCGCCTTTTGCCTTCTTCGGCGCTGGAACCTGGTTGCTGCGCCTTCTCTTTGTCCATGTGCACACACACGATTCCTCAGCGAAAACCATGCAGAAACCTTTCCACGAGCACCCAGGGATGTGCACCCAGCACCACGTGCACGCACACGCAGCTAGAGAAAAGCACCTACCTTTTCACACACTGATGCCTAAGCAAACGCGTGGCCACACACACGCACACATCCGCAAGCGCGCCTACTCCCATCTATTGAGGGAAAGACGGACGAGCTCTTTGGTTGCTCTTCACAGGCTTGTCCCTGATCTATAGCTGAGGGCAAACACTTGTGTGCTTGTGGGAGAGCCTGTGTCTTTCCTGGAAGCGTTTGGGAGTTTTGCTCAGACGCGTGTTTCCTCAAGTTCAAGAATCAAGATCTAGGATACCTGCAGACAGGTGCCTGTTTGTGTGGAGACAGTCTGTTTGAAACTGTGTTCCTCAGCGCCCGCTCTTTCTCCCCGTCGCTCCACACGCCTGGGAGTCCCTTTCTTTCTCTCCACAAGCACGTGTGTTGACTTCGTCGCACATGTGCATCTGCACAAGCGTTGAGCTCAGCAGAGCGTGTCTCTTGACACTTGATGTGCGTTGGCTGTGTCTGCCTGCTCCAGTGAAGAGAGAAACGGGAAATCATCTTGGTAGAGGCAACAAAGCAAAAGCGAGGCAGGATTGACATCTGCTCAACAGAGACGGATTCCCTGCGCTGACACAGTTCACAGTTACACGAGAAGCAATCTGAGCGGTCCGTCGACCGGAGACGTGTTTCCCAAGAGGTCGTTTAGCGAGTGAACAGCAGTGTGCGCGACTTTCAGGAGTGTGCCTGGAAAGTGCCAGAATCACCAGGAGCATCTGTGCAAAAGCTGCTGCCTCTGTGACCGCATTGAGGCACGTTCGCGTGTCTGCGAGTATATAGACGGCTCTTTCGCGTTCACTCCGAGGGAAACGGTCCGCTATTGCTTCTGTGCGCACAGACGCGATTCCCTTGTCTCTTGCGAACACAGGGAACTCTGTGCATCCAAATCTACAGGCTAAGGACGCGTCTGCATATGTTTTGGTGAACAATCGAGTGTGCGTGTTCTGACAGCTGCCTCTATGCAGACGTCTCCACAGAGCCACTTCTGAATGCCCCGCAGCCCAGGACTGAATGGATACACTAACAAGTGCACCGGTGTGAGCAACCACATATGCAGAAGGACGTCTTTCATCCCACAGAAGCGCGAACGTCTTGGCGTTCAAGCACATGGCAGAAACAAGGTGTGAACAGATGAGCTGCTGCTATTTTCTCCGTTCGGCATGCTTCGTTGTAGCTCTCTTGCCGGTCGCCGGCTTAGCGGCTTGCTTTGCGCGACTAGCTCTGGGGAGAGAAGGAGATAGCGCCGGAAACCTCGCCTTTTGCCTTCTTCGGCGCTGGAACCTGGTTGCTGCGCCTTCTCTTTGTCCATGTGCACACACACGATTCCTCAGCGAAAACCATGCAGAAACCTTTCCACGAGCACCCAGGGATGTGCACCCAGCACCACGTGCACGCACACGCAGCTAGAGAAAAGCACCTACCTTTTCACACACTGATGCCTAAGCAAACGCGTGGCCACACACACGCACACATCCGCAAGCGCGCCTACTCCCATCTATTGAGGGAAAGACGGACGAGCTCTTTGGTTGCTCTTCACAGGCTTGTCCCTGATCTATAGCTGAGGGCAAACACTTGTGTGCTTGTGGGAGAGCCTGTGTCTTTCCTGGAAGCGTTTGGGAGTTTTGCTCAGACGCGTGTTTCCTCAAGTTCAAGAATCAAGATCTAGGATACCTGCAGACAGGTGCCTGTTTGTGTGGAGACAGTCTGTTTGAAACTGTGTTCCTCAGCGCCCGCTCTTTCTCCCCGTCGCTCCACACGCCTGGGAGTCCCTTTCTTTCTCTCCACAAGCACGTGTGTTGACTTCGTCGCACATGTGCATCTGCACAAGCGTTGAGCTCAGCAGAGCGTGTCTCTTGACACTTGATGTGCGTTGGCTGTGTCTGCCTGCTCCAGTGAAGAGAGAAACGGGAAATCATCTTGGTAGAGGCAACAAAGCAAAAGCGAGGCAGGATTGACATCTGCTCAACAGAGACGGATTCCCTGCGCTGACACAGTTCACAGTTACACGAGAAGCAATCTGAGCGGTCTGTCGACCGGAGACGTGTTTCCCAAGAGGTCGTTTAGCGAGTGAACAGCAGTGTGCGCGACTTTCAGGAGTGTGCCTGGAAAGTGCCAGAATCACCAGGAGCATCTGTGCAAAAGCTGCTGCCTCTGTGACCGCATTGAGGCACGTTCGCGTGTCTGCGAGTATATAGACGGCTCTTTCGCGTTCACTCCGAGGGAAACGGTCCGCTATTGCTTCTGTGCGCACAGACGCGATTCCCTTGTCTCTTGCGAACACAGGGAACTCTGTGCATCCAAATCTACAGGCTAAGGACGCGTCTGCATATGTTTTGGTGAACAATCGAGTGTGCGTGTTCTGACAGCTGCCTCTATGCAGACGTCTCCACAGAGCCACTTCTGAATGCCCCGCAGCCCAGGACTGAATGGATACACTAACAAGTGCACCGGTGTGAGCAACCACATATGCAGAAGGACGTCTTTCATCTCACAGAAGCGCGAACGTCTTGGCGTTCAAGCACATGGCAGAAACAAGGTGTGAACAGATGAGCTGCTGCTATTTTCTCCGTTCGGCATGCTTCGTTGTAGCTCTCTTGCCGGTCGCCGGCTTAGCGGCTTGCTTTGCGCGACTAGCTCTGGGGAGAGAAGGAGATAGCGCCGGAAACCTCGCCTTTTGCCTTCTTCGGCGCTGGAACCTGGTTGCTGCGCCTTCTCTTTGTCCATGTGCACACACACGATTCCTCAGCGAAAACCATGCAGAAACCTTTCCACGAGCACCCAGGGATGTGCACCCAGCACCACGTGCACGCACACGCAGCTAGAGAAAAGCACCTACCTTTTCACACACTGATGCCTAAGCAAACGCGTGGCCACACACACGCACACATCCGCAAGCGCGCCTACTCCCATCTACTGAGAGAAAGACGGACGAGCTCTTTGGTTGCTCTTCACAGGCTTGTCCCTGATCTATAGCTGAGGGCAAACACTTGTGTGCTTGTGGGAGAGCCTGTGTCTTTCCTGGAAGCGTTTGGGAGTTTTGCTCAGACGCGTGTTTCCTCAAGTTCAAGAATCAAGATCTAGGATACCTGCAGACAGGTGCCTGTTTGTGTGGAGACAGTCTGTTTGAAACTGTGCTCCTCAGCGCCCGCTCTTTCTCCCCGTCGCTCCACACGCCTGGGAGTCCCTTTCTTTCTCTCCACAAGCACGTGTGTTGACTTCGTCGCACATGTGCATCTGCACAAGCGTTGAGCTCAGCAGAGCGTGTCTCTTGACACTTGATGTGCGTTGGCTGTGTCTGCCTGCTCCAGTGAAGAGAGAAACGGGAAATCATCTTGGTAGAGGCAACAAAGCAAAAGCGAGGCAGGATTGACATCTGCTCAACAGAGACGGATTCCCTGCGCTGACACAGTTCACAGTTACACGAGAAGCAATCTGAGCGGTCCGTCGACCGGAGACGTGTTTCCCAAGAGGTCGTTTAGCGAGTGAACAGCAGTGTGCGCGACTTTCAGGAGTGTGCCTGGAAAGTGCCAGAATCACCAGGAGCATCTGTGCAAAAGCTGCTGCCTCTGTGACCGCATTGAGGCACGTTCGCGTGTCTGCGAGTATATAGACGGCTCTTTCGCGTTCACTCCGAGGGAAACGGTCCGCTATTGCTTCTGTGCGCACAGACGCGATTCCCTTGTCTCTTGCGAACACAGGGAACTCTGTGCATCCAAATCTACAGGCTAAGGACGCGTCTGCATATGTTTTGGTGAACAATCGAGTGTGCGTGTTCTGACAGCTGCCTCTATGCAGACGTCTCCACAGAGACACTTCTGAATGCCCCGCAGCCCAGGACTGAATGGATACACTAACAAGTGCACCGGTGTGAGCAACCACATATGCAGAAGGACGTCTTTCATCTCACAGAAGCGCGAACGTCTTGGCGTTCAAGCACATGGCAGAAACAAGGTGTGAACAGATGAGCTGCTGCTATTTTCTCCGTTCGGCATGCTTCGTTGTAGCTCTCTTGCCGGTCGCCGGCTTAGCGGCTTGCTTTGCGCGACTAGCTCTGGGGAGAGAAGGAGATAGCGCCGGAAACCTCGCCTTTTGCCTTCTTCGGCGCTGGAACCTGGTTGCTGCGCCTTCTCTTTGTCCATGTGCACACACACGATTCCTCAGCGAAAACCATGCAGAAACCTTTCCACGAGCACCCAGGGATGTGCACCCAGCACCACGTGCACGCACACGCAGCTAGAGAAAAGCACCTACCTTTTCACACACTGATGCCTAAGCAAACGCGTGGCCACACACACGCACACATCCGCAAGCGCGCCTACTCCCATCTATTGAGGGAAAGACGGACGAGCTCTTTGGTTGCTCTTCACAGGCTTGTCCCTGATCTATAGCTGAGGGCAAACACTTGTGTGCTTGTGGGAGAGCCTGTGTCTTTCCTGGAAGCGTTTGGGAGTTTTGCTCAGACGCGTGTTTCCTCAAGTTCAAGAATCAAGATCTAGGATACCTGCAGACAGGTGCCTGTTTGTGTGGAGACAGTCTGTTTGAAACTGTGTTCCTCAGCGCCCGCTCTTTCTCCCCGTCGCTCCACACGCCTGGGAGTCCCTTTCTTTCTCTCCACAAGCACGTGTGTTGACTTCGTCGCACATGTGCATCTGCACAAGCGTTGAGCTCAGCAGAGCGTGTCTCTTGACACTTGATGTGCGTTGGCTGTGTCTGCCTGCTCCAGTGAAGAGAGAAACGGGAAATCATCTTGGTAGAGGCAACAAAGCAAAAGCGAGGCAGGATTGACATCTGCTCAACAGAGACGGATTCCCTGCGCTGACACAGTTCACAGTTACACGAGAAGCAATCTGAGCGGTCCGTCGACCGGAGACGTGTTTCCCAAGAGGTCGTTTAGCGAGTGAACAGCAGTGTGCGCGACTTTCAGGAGTGTGCCTGGAAAGTGCCAGAATCACCAGGAGCATCTGTGCAAAAGCTGCTGCCTCTGTGACCGCATTGAGGCACGTTCGCGTGTCTGCGAGTATATAGACGGCTCTTTCGCGTTCACTCCGAGGGAAACGGTCCGCTATTGCTTCTGTGCGCACAGACGCGATTCCCTTGTCTCTTGCGAACACAGGGAACTCTGTGCATCCAAATCTACAGGCTAAGGACGCGTCTGCATATGTTTTGGTGAACAATCGAGTGTGCGTGTTCTGACAGCTGCCTCTATGCAGACGTCTCCACAGAGCCACTTCTGAATGCCCCGCAGCCCAGGACTGAATGGATACACTAACAAGTGCACCGGTGTGAGCAACCACATATGCAGAAGGACGTCTTTCATCTCACAGAAGCGCGAACGTCTTGGCGTTCAAGCACATGGCAGAAACAAGGTGTGAACAGATGAGCTGCTGCTATTTTCTCCGTTCGGCATGCTTCGTTGTAGCTCTCTTGCCGGTCGCCGGCTTAGCGGCTTGCTTTGCGCGACTAGCTCTGGGGAGAGAAGGAGATAGCGCCGGAAACCTCGCCTTTTGCCTTCTTCGGCGCTGGAACCTGGTTGCTGCGCCTTCTCTTTGTCCATGTGCACACACACGATTCCTCAGCGAAAACCATGCAGAAACCTTTCCACGAGCACCCAGGGATGTGCACCCAGCACCACGTGCACGCACACGCAGCTAGAGAAAAGCACCTACCTTTTCACACACTGATGCCTAAGCAAACGCGTGGCCACACACACGCACACATCCGCAAGCGCGCCTACTCCCATCTATTGAGGGAAAGACGGACGAGCTCTTTGGTTGCTCTTCACAGGCTTGTCCCTGATCTATAGCTGAGGGCAAACACTTGTGTGCTTGTGGGAGAGCCTGTGTCTTTCCTGGAAGCGTTTGGGAGTTTTGCTCAGACGCGTGTTTCCTCAAGTTCAAGAATCAAGATCTAGGATACCTGCAGACAGGTGCCTGTTTGTGTGGAGACAGTCTGTTTGAAACTGTGTTCCTCAGCGCCCGCTCTTTCTCCCCGTCGCTCCACACGCCTGGGAGTCCCTTTCTTTCTCTCCACAAGCAGGTGTGTTGACTTCGTCGCACATGTGCATCTGCACAAGCGTTGAGCTCAGCAGAGCGTGTCTCTTGACACTTGATGTGCGTTGGCTGTGTCTGCCTGCTCCAGTGAAGAGAGAAACGGGAAATCATCTTGGTAGAGGCAACAAAGCAAAAGCGAGGCAGGATCCACATCTGCTCAACAGAGACGGATTCCCTGCGCTGACACAGTTCACAGTTACACGAGAAGCAATCTGAGCGGTCCGTCGACCGGAGACGTGTTTCCCAAGAGGTCGTTTAGCGAGTGAACAGCAGTGTGCGCGACTTTCAGGAGTGTGCCTGGAAAGTGCCAGAATCACCAGGAGCATCTGTGCAAAAGCTGCTGCCTCTGTGACCGCATTGAGGCACGTTCGCGTGTCTGCGAGTATATAGACGGCTCTTTCGCGTTCACTCCGAGGGAAACGGTCCGCTATTGCTTCTGTGCGCACAGACGCGATTCCCTTGTCTCTTGCGAACACAGGGAACTCTGTGCATCCAAATCTACAGGCTAAGGACGCGTCTGCATATGTTTTGGTGAACAATCGAGTGTGCGTGTTCTGACAGCTGCCTCTATGCAGACGTCTCCACAGAGCCACTTCTGAATGCCCCGCAGCCCAGGACTGAATGGATACACTAACAAGTGCACCGGTGTGAGCAACCACATATGCAGAAGGACGTCTTTCATCTCACAGAAGCGCGAACGTCTTGGCGTTCAAGCACATGGCAGAAACAAGGTGTGAACAGATGAGCTGCTGCTATTTTCTCCGTTCGGCATGCTTCGTTGTAGCTCTCTTGCCGGTCGCCGGCTTAGCGGCTTGCTTTGCGCGACTAGCTCTGGGGAGAGAAGGAGATAGCGCCGGAAACCTCGCCTTTTGCCTTCTTCGGCGCTGGAACCTGGTTGCTGCGCCTTCTCTTTGTCCATGTGCACACACACGATTCCTCAGCGAAAACCATGCAGAAACCTTTCCACGAGCACCCAGGGATGTGCACCCAGCACCACGTGCACGCACACGCAGCTAGAGAAAAGCACCTACCTTTTCACACACTGATGCCTAAGCAAACGCGTGGCCACACACACGCACACATCCGCAAGCGCGCCTACTCCCATCTATTGAGGGAAAGACGGACGAGCTCTTTGGTTGCTCTTCACAGGCTTGTCCCTGATCTATAGCTGAGGGCAAACACTTGTGTGCTTGTGGGAGAGCCTGTGTCTTTCCTGGAAGCGTTTGGGAGTTTTGCTCAGACGCGTGTTTCCTCAAGTTCAAGAATCAAGATCTAGGATACCTGCAGACAGGTGCCTGTTTGTGTGGAGACAGTCTGTTTGAAACTGTGTTCCTCAGCGCCCGCTCTTTCTCCCCGTCGCTCCACACGCCTGGGAGTCCCTTTCTTTCTCTCCACAAGCACGTGTGTTGACTTCGTCGCACATGTGCATCTGCACAAGCGTTGAGCTCAGCAGAGCGTGTCTCTTGACACTTGATGTGCGTTGGCTGTGTCTGCCTGCTCCAGTGAAGAGAGAAACGGGAAATCATCTTGGTAGAGGCAACAAAGCAAAAGCGAGGCAGGATTGACATCTGCTCAACAGAGACGGATTCCCTGCGCTGACACAGTTCACAGTTACACGAGAAGCAATCTGAGCGGTCCGTCGACCGGAGACGTGTTTCCCAAGAGGTCGTTTAGCGAGTGAACAGCAGTGTGCGCGACTTTCAGGAGTGTGCCTGGAAAGTGCCAGAATCACCAGGAGCATCTGTGCAAAAGCTGCTGCCTCTGTGACCGCATTGAGGCACGTTCGCGTGTCTGCGAGTATATAGACGGCTCTTTCGCGTTCACTCCGAGGGAAACGGTCCGCTATTGCTTCTGTGCGCACAGACGCGATTCCCTTGTCTCTTGCGAACACAGGGAACTCTGTGCATCCAAATCTACAGGCTAAGGACGCGTCTGCATATGTTTTGGTGAACAATCGAGTGTGCGTGTTCTGACAGCTGCCTCTATGCAGACGTCTCCACAGAGCCACTTCTGAATGCCCCGCAGCCCAGGACTGAATGGATACACTAACAAGTGCACCGGTGTGAGCAACCACATATGCAGAAGGACGTCTTTCATCTCACAGAAGCGCGAACGTCTTGGCGTTCAAGCACATGGCAGAAACAAGGTGTGAACAGATGAGCTGCTGCTATTTTCTCCGTTCGGCATGCTTCGTTGTAGCTCTCTTGCCGGTCGCCGGCTTAGCGGCTTGCTTTGCGCGACTAGCTCTGGGGAGAGAAGGAGATAGCGCCGGAAACCTCGCCTTTTGCCTTCTTCGGCGCTGGAACCTGGTTGCTGCGCCTTCTCTTTGTCCATGTGCACACACACGATTCCTCAGCGAAAACCATGCAGAAACCTTTCCACGAGCACCCAGGGATGTGCACCCAGCACCACGTGCACGCACACGCAGCTAGAGAAAAGCACCTACCTTTTCACACACTGATGCCTAAGCAAACGCGTGGCCACACACACGCACACATCCGCAAGCGCGCCTACTCCCATCTACTGAGGGAAAGACGGACGAGCTCTTTGGTTGCTCTTCACAGGCTTGTCCCTGATCTATAGCTGAGGGCAAACACTTGTGTGCTTGTGGGAGAGCCTGTGTCTTTCCTGGAAGCGTTTGGGAGTTTTGCTCAGACGCGTGTTTCCTCAAGTTCAAGAATCAAGATCTAGGATACCTGCAGACAGGTGCCTGTTTGTGTGGAGACAATCTGTTTGAAACTGTGTTCCTCAGCGCCCGCTCTTTCTCCCCGTCGCTCCACACGCCTGGGAGTCCCTTTCTTTCTCTCCACAAGCACGTGTGTTGACTTCGTCGCACATGTGCATCTGCACAAGCGTTGAGCTCAGCAGAGCGTGTCTCTTGACACTTGATGTGCGTTGGCTGTGTCTGCCTGCTCCAGTGAAGAGAGAAACGGGAAATCATCTTGGTAGAGGCAACAAAGCAAAAGCGAGGCAGGATTGACATCTGCTCAACAGAGACGGATTCCCTGCGCTGACACAGTTCACAGTTACACGAGAAGCAATCTGAGCGGTCCGTCGACCGGAGACGTGTTTCCCAAGAGGTCGTTTAGCGAGTGAACAGCAGTGTGCGCGACTTTCAGGAGTGTGCCTGGAAAGTGCCAGAATCACCAGGAGCATCTGTGCAAAAGCTGCTGCCTCTGTGACCGCATTGAGGCACGTTCGCGTGTCTGCGAGTATATAGACGGCTCTTTCGCGTTCACTCCGAGGGAAACGGTCCGCTATTGCTTCTGTGCGCACAGACGCGATTCCCTTGTCTCTTGCGAACACAGGGAACTCTGTGCATCCAAATCTACAGGCTAAGGACGCGTCTGCATATGTTTTGGTGAACAATCGAGTGTGCGTGTTCTGACAGCTGCCTCTATGCAGACGTCTCCACAGAGCCACTTCTGAATGCCCCGCAGCCCAGGACTGAATGGATACACTAACAAGTGCACCGGTGTGAGCAACCACATATGCAGAAGGACGTCTTTCATCTCACAGAAGCGCGAACGTCTTGGCGTTCAAGCACATGGCAGAAACAAGGTGTGAACAGATGAGCTGCTGCTATTTTCTCCGTTCGGCATGCTTCGTTGTAGCTCTCTTGCCGGTCGCCGGCTTAGCGGCTTGCTTTGCGCGACTAGCTCTGGGGAGAGAAGGAGATAGCGCCGGAAACCTCGCCTTTTGCCTTCTTCGGCGCTGGAACCTGGTTGCTGCGCCTTCTCTTTGTCCATGTGCACACACACGATTCCTCAGCGAAAACCATGCAGAAACCTTTCCACGAGCACCCAGGGATGTGCACCCAGCACCACGTGCACGCACACGCAGCTAGAGAAAAGCACCTACCTTTTCACACACTGATGCCTAAGCAAACGCGTGGCCACACACACGCACACATCCGCAAGCGCGCCTACTCCCATCTACTGAGAGAAAGACGGACGAGCTCTTTGGTTGCTCTTCACAGGCTTGTCCCTGATCTATAGCTGAGGGCAAACACTTGTGTGCTTGTGGGAGAGCCTGTGTCTTTCCTGGAAGCGTTTGGGAGTTTTGCTCAGACGCGTGTTTCCTCAAGTTCAAGAATCAAGATCTAGGATACCTGCAGACAGGTGCCTGTTTGTGTGGAGACAGTCTGTTTGAAACTGTGTTCCTCAGCGCCCGCTCTTTCTCCCCGTCGCTCCACACGCCTGGGAGTCCCTTTCTTTCTCTCCACAAGCACGTGTGTTGACTTCGTCGCACATGTGCATCTGCACAAGCGTTGAGCTCAGCAGAGCGTGTCTCTTGACACTTGATGTGCGTTGGCTGTGTCTGCCTGCTCCAGTGAAGAGAGAAACGGGAAATCATCTTGGTAGAGGCAACAAAGCAAAAGCGAGGCAGGATTGACATCTGCTCAACAGAGACGGATTCCCTGCGCTGACACAGTTCACAGTTACACGAGAAGCAATCTGAGCGGTCCGTCGACCGGAGACGTGTTTCCCAAGAGGTCGTTTAGCGAGTGAACAGCAGTGTGCGCGACTTTCAGGAGTGTGCCTGGAAAGTGCCAGAATCACCAGGAGCATCTGTGCAAAAGCTGCTGCCTCTGTGACCGCATTGAGGCACGTTCGCGTGTCTGCGAGTATATAGACGGCTCTTTCGCGTTCACTCCGAGGGAAACGGTCCGCTATTGCTTCTGTGCGCACAGACGCGATTCCCTTGTCTCTTGCGAACACAGGGAACTCTGTGCATCCAAATCTACAGGCTAAGGACGCGTCTGCATATGTTTTGGTGAACAATCGAGTGTGCGTGTTCTGACAGCTGCCTCTATGCAGACGTCTCCACAGAGCCACTTCTGAATGCCCCGCAGCCCAGGACTGAATGGATACACTAACAAGTGCACCGGTGTGAGCAACCACATATGCAGAAGGACGTCTTTCATCTCACAGAAGCGCGAACGTCTTGGCGTTCAAGCACATGGCAGAAACAAGGTGTGAACAGATGAGCTGCTGCTATTTTCTCCGTTCGGCATGCTTCGTTGTAGCTCTCTTGCCGGTCGCCGGCTTAGCGGCTTGCTTTGCGCGACTAGCTCTGGGGAGAGAAGGAGATAGCGCCGGAAACCTCGCCTTTTGCCTTCTTCGGCGCTGGAACCTGGTTGCTGCGCCTTCTCTTTGTCCATGTGCACACACACGATTCCTCAGCGAAAACCATGCAGAAACCTTTCCACGAGCACCCAGGGATGTGCACCCAGCACCACGTGCACGCACACGCAGCTAGAGAAAAGCACCTACCTTTTCACACACTGATGCCTAAGCAAACGCGTGGCCACACACACGCACACATCCGCAAGCGCGCCTACTCCCATCTATTGAGGGAAAGACGGACGAGCTCTTTGGTTGCTCTTCACAGGCTTGTCCCTGATCTATAGCTGAGGGCAAACACTTGTGTGCTTGTGGGAGAGCCTGTGTCTTTCCTGGAAGCGTTTGGGAGTTTTGCTCAGACGCGTGTTTCCTCAAGTTCAAGAATCAAGATCTAGGATACCTGCAGACAGGTGCCTGTTTGTGTGGAGACAGTCTGTTTGAAACTGTGTTCCTCAGCGCCCGCTCTTTCTCCCCGTCGCTCCACACGCCTGGGAGTCCCTTTCTTTCTCTCCACAAGCACGTGTGTTGACTTCGTCGCACATGTGCATCTGCACAAGCGTTGAGCTCAGCAGAGCGTGTCTCTTGACACTTGATGTGCGTTGGCTGTGTCTGCCTGCTCCAGTGAAGAGAGAAACGGGAAATCATCTTGGTAGAGGCAAGAAAGCAAAGGCGAGGCAGGATTGACATCTGCTCAACAGAGACGGATTCCCTGCGCTGACACAGTTCACAGTTACACGAGAAGCAATCTGAGCGGTCCGTCGACCGGAGACGTGTTTCCCAAGAGGTCGTTTAGCGAGTGAACAGCAGTGTGCGCGACTTTCAGGAGTGTGCCTGGAAAGTGCCAGAATCACCAGGAGCATCTGTGCAAAAGCTGCTGCCTCTGTGACCGCATTGAGGCACGTTCGCGTGTCTGCGAGTATATAGACGGCTCTTTCGCGTTCACTCCGAGGGAAACGGTCCGCTATTGCTTCTGTGCGCACAGACGCGATTCCCTTGTCTCTTGCGAACACAGGGAACTCTGTGCATCCAAATCTACAGGCTAAGGACGCGTCTGCATATGTTTTGGTGAACAATCGAGTGTGCGTGTTCTGACAGCTGCCTCTATGCAGACGTCTCCACAGAGCCACTTCTGAATGCCCCGCAGCCCAGGACTGAATGGATACACTAACAAGTGCACCGGTGTGAGCAACCACATATGCAGAAGGACGTCTTTCATCTCACAGAAGCGCGAACGTCTTGGCGTTCAAGCACATGGCAGAAACAAGGTGTGAACAGATGAGCTGCTGCTATTTTCTCCGTTCGGCATGCTTCGTTGTAGCTCTCTTGCCGGTCGCCGGCTTAGCGGCTTGCTTTGCGCGACTAGCTCTGGGGAGAGAAGGAGATAGCGCCGGAAACCTCGCCTTTTGCCTTCTTCGGCGCTGGAACCTGGTTGCTGCGCCTTCTCTTTGTCCATGTGCACACACACGATTCCTCAGCGAAAACCATGCAGAAACCTTTCCACGAGCACCCAGGGATGTGCACCCAGCACCACGTGCACGCACACGCAGCTAGAGAAAAGCACCTACCTTTTCACACACTGATGCCTAAGCAAACGCGTGGCCACACACACGCACACATCCGCAAGCGCGCCTACTCCCATCTATTGAGGGAAAGACGGACGAGCTCTTTGGTTGCTCTTCACAGGCTTGTCCCTGATCTATAGCTGAGGGCAAACACTTGTGTGCTTGTGGGAGAGCCTGTGTCTTTCCTGGAAGCGTTTGGGAGTTTTGCTCAGACGCGTGTTTCCTCAAGTTCAAGAATCAAGATCTAGGATACCTGCAGACAGGTGCCTGTTTGTGTGGAGACAGTCTGTTTGAAACTGTGTTCCTCAGCGCCCGCTCTTTCTCCCCGTCGCTCCACACGCCTGGGAGTCCCTTTCTTTCTCTCCACAAGCACGTGTGTTGACTTCGTCGCACATGTGCATCTGCACAAGCGTTGAGCTCAGCAGAGCGTGTCTCTTGACACTTGATGTGCGTTGGCTGTGTCTGCCTGCTCCAGTGAAGAGAGAAACGGGAAATCATCTTGGTAGAGGCAACAAAGCAAAAGCGAGGCAGGATCCACATCTGCTTAACAGAGACGGATTCCCTGCGCTGACACAGTTCACAGTTACACGAGAAGCAATCTGAGCGGTCCGTCGACCGGAGACGTGTTTCCCAAGAGGTCGTTTAGCGAGTGAACAGCAGTGTGCGCGACTTTCAGGAGTGTGCCTGGAAAGTGCCAGAATCACCAGGAGCATCTGTGCAAAAGCTGCTGCCTCTGTGACCGCATTGAGGCACGTTCGCGTGTCTGCGAGTATATAGACGGCTCTTTCGCGTTCACTCCGAGGGAAACGGTCCGCTATTGCTTCTGTGCGCACAGACGCGATTCCCTTGTCTCTTGCGAACACAGGGAACTCTGTGCATCCAAATCTACAGGCTAAGGACGCGTCTGCATATGTTTTGGTGAACAATCGAGTGTGCGTGTTCTGACAGCTGCCTCTATGCAGACGTCTCCACAGAGCCACTTCTGAATGCCCCGCAGCCCAGGACTGAATGGATACACTAACAAGTGCACCGGTGTGAGCAACCACATATGCAGAAGGACGTCTTTCATCTCACAGAAGCGCGAACGTCTTGGCGTTCAAGCACATGGCAGAAACAAGGTGTGAACAGATGAGCTGCTGCTATTTTCTCCGTTCGGCATGCTTCGTTGTAGCTCTCTTGCCGGTCGCCGGCTTAGCGGCTTGCTTTGCGCGACTAGCTCTGGGGAGAGAAGGAGATAGCGCCGGAAACCTCGCCTTTTGCCTTCTTCGGCGCTGGAACCTGGTTGCTGCGCCTTCTCTTTGTCCATGTGCACACACACGATTCCTCAGCGAAAACCATGCAGAAACCTTTCCACGAGCACCCAGGGATGTGCACCCAGCACCACGTGCACGCACACGCAGCTAGAGAAAAGCACCTACCTTTTCACACACTGATGCCTAAGCAAACGCGTGGCCACACACACGCACACATCCGCAAGCGCGCCTACTCCCATCTATTGAGGGAAAGACGGACGAGCTCTTTGGTTGCTCTTCACAGGCTTGTCCCTGATCTATAGCTGAGGGCAAACACTTGTGTGCTTGTGGGAGAGCCTGTGTCTTTCCTGGAAGCGTTTGGGAGTTTTGCTCAGACGCGTGTTTCCTCAAGTTCAAGAATCAAGATCTAGGATACCTGCAGACAGGTGCCTGTTTGTGTGGAGACAGTCTGTTTGAAACTGTGTTCCTCAGCGCCCGCTCTTTCTCCCCGTCGCTCCACACGCCTGGGAGTCCCTTTCTTTCTCTCCACAAGCACGTGTGTTGACTTCGTCGCACATGTGCATCTGCACAAGCGTTGAGCTCAGCAGAGCGTGTCTCTTGACACTTGATGTGCGTTGGCTGTGTCTGCCTGCTCCAGTGAAGAGAGAAACGGGAAATCATCTTGGTAGAGGCAACAAAGCAAAAGCGAGGCAGGATTGACATCTGCTCAACAGAGACGGATTCCCTGCGCTGACACAGTTCACAGTTACACGAGAAGCAATCTGAGCGGTCCGTCGACCGGAGACGTGTTTCCCAAGAGGTCGTTTAGCGAGTGAACAGCAGTGTGCGCGACTTTCAGGAGTGTGCCTGGAAAGTGCCAGAATCACCAGGAGCATCTGTGCAAAAGCTGCTGCCTCTGTGACCGCATTGAGGCACGTTCGCGTGTCTGCGAGTATATAGACGGCTCTTTCGCGTTCACTCCGAGGGAAACGGTCCGCTATTGCTTCTGTGCGCACAGACGCGATTCCCTTGTCTCTTGCGAACACAGGGAACTCTGTGCATCCAAATCTACAGGCTAAGGACGCGTCTGCATATGTTTTGGTGAACAATCGAGTGTGCGTGTTCTGACAGCTGCCTCTATGCAGACGTCTCCACAGAGCCACTTCTGAATGCCCCGCAGCCCAGGACTGAATGGATACACTAACAAGTGCACCGGTGTGAGCAACCACATATGCAGAAGGACGTCTTTCATCTCACAGAAGCGCGAACGTCTTGGCGTTCAAGCACATGGCAGAAACAAGGTGTGAACAGATGAGCTGCTGCTATTTTCTCCGTTCGGCATGCTTCGTTGTAGCTCTCTTGCCGGTCGCCGGCTTAGCGGCTTGCTTTGCGCGACTAGCTCTGGGGAGAGAAGGAGATAGCGCCGGAAACCTCGCCTTTTGCCTTCTTCGGCGCTGGAACCTGGTTGCTGCGCCTTCTCTTTGTCCATGTGCACACACACGATTCCTCAGCGAAAACCATGCAGAAACCTTTCCACGAGCACCCAGGGATGTGCACCCAGCACCACGTGCACGCACACGCAGCTAGAGAAAAGCACCTACCTTTTCACACACTGATGCCTAAGCAAACGCGTGGCCACACACACGCACACATCCGCAAGCGCGCCTACTCCCATCTACTGAGAGAAAGACGGACGAGCTCTTTGGTTGCTCTTCACAGGCTTGTCCCTGATCTATAGCTGAGGGCAAACACTTGTGTGCTTGTGGGAGAGCCTGTGTCTTTCCTGGAAGCGTTTGGGAGTTTTGCTCAGACGCGTGTTTCCTCAAGTTCAAGAATCAAGATCTAGGATACCTGCAGACAGGTGCCTGTTTGTGTGGAGACAGTCTGTTTGAAACTGTGCTCCTCAGCGCCCGCTCTTTCTCCCCGTCGCTCCACACGCCTGGGAGTCCCTTTCTTTCTCTCCACAAGCACGTGTGTTGACTTCGTCGCACATGTGCATCTGCACAAGCGTTGAGCTCAGCAGAGCGTGTCTCTTGACACTTGATGTGCGTTGGCTGTGTCTGCCTGCTCCAGTGAAGAGAGAAACGGGAAATCATCTTGGTAGAGGCAACAAAGCAAAAGCGAGGCAGGATTGACATCTGCTCAACAGAGACGGATTCCCTGCGCTGACACAGTTCACAGTTACACGAGAAGCAATCTGAGCGGTCCGTCGACCGGAGACGTGTTTCCCAAGAGGTCGTTTAGCGAGTGAACAGCAGTGTGCGCGACTTTCAGGAGTGTGCCTGGAAAGTGCCAGAATCACCAGGAGCATCTGTGCAAAAGCTGCTGCCTCTGTGACCGCATTGAGGCACGTTCGCGTGTCTGCGAGTATATAGACGGCTCTTTCGCGTTCACTCCGAGGGAAACGGTCCGCTATTGCTTCTGTGCGCACAGACGCGATTCCCTTGTCTCTTGCGAACACAGGGAACTCTGTGCATCCAAATCTACAGGCTAAGGACGCGTCTGCATATGTTTTGGTGAACAATCGAGTGTGCGTGTTCTGACAGCTGCCTCTATGCAGACGTCTCCACAGAGACACTTCTGAATGCCCCGCAGCCCAGGACTGAATGGATACACTAACAAGTGCACCGGTGTGAGCAACCACATATGCAGAAGGACGTCTTTCATCTCACAGAAGCGCGAACGTCTTGGCGTTCAAGCACATGGCAGAAACAAGGTGTGAACAGATGAGCTGCTGCTATTTTCTCCGTTCGGCATGCTTCGTTGTAGCTCTCTTGCCGGTCGCCGGCTTAGCGGCTTGCTTTGCGCGACTAGCTCTGGGGAGAGAAGGAGATAGCGCCGGAAACCTCGCCTTTTGCCTTCTTCGGCGCTGGAACCTGGTTGCTGCGCCTTCTCTTTGTCCATGTGCACACACACGATTCCTCAGCGAAAACCATGCAGAAACCTTTCCACGAGCACCCAGGGATGTGCACCCAGCACCACGTGCACGCACACGCAGCTAGAGAAAAGCACCTACCTTTTCACACACTGATGCCTAAGCAAACGCGTGGCCACACACACGCACACATCCGCAAGCGCGCCTACTCCCATCTATTGAGGGAAAGACGGACGAGCTCTTTGGTTGCTCTTCACAGGCTTGTCCCTGATCTATAGCTGAGGGCAAACACTTGTGTGCTTGTGGGAGAGCCTGTGTCTTTCCTGGAAGCGTTTGGGAGTTTTGCTCAGACGCGTGTTTCCTCAAGTTCAAGAATCAAGATCTAGGATACCTGCAGACAGGTGCCTGTTTGTGTGGAGACAGTCTGTTTGAAACTGTGTTCCTCAGCGCCCGCTCTTTCTCCCCGTCGCTCCACACGCCTGGGAGTCCCTTTCTTTCTCTCCACAAGCACGTGTGTTGACTTCGTCGCACATGTGCATCTGCACAAGCGTTGAGCTCAGCAGAGCGTGTCTCTTGACACTTGATGTGCGTTGGCTGTGTCTGCCTGCTCCAGTGAAGAGAGAAACGGGAAATCATCTTGGTAGAGGCAACAAAGCAAAAGCGAGGCAGGATTGACATCTGCTCAACAGAGACGGATTCCCTGCGCTGACACAGTTCACAGTTACACGAGAAGCAATCTGAGCGGTCCGTCGACCGGAGACGTGTTTCCCAAGAGGTCGTTTAGCGAGTGAACAGCAGTGTGCGCGACTTTCAGGAGTGTGCCTGGAAAGTGCCAGAATCACCAGGAGCATCTGTGCAAAAGCTGCTGCCTCTGTGACCGCATTGAGGCACGTTCGCGTGTCTGCGAGTATATAGACGGCTCTTTCGCGTTCACTCCGAGGGAAACGGTCCGCTATTGCTTCTGTGCGCACAGACGCGATTCCCTTGTCTCTTGCGAACACAGGGAACTCTGTGCATCCAAATCTACAGGCTAAGGACGCGTCTGCATATGTTTTGGTGAACAATCGAGTGTGCGTGTTCTGACAGCTGCCTCTATGCAGACGTCTCCACAGAGCCACTTCTGAATGCCCCGCAGCCCAGGACTGAATGGATACACTAACAAGTGCACCGGTGTGAGCAACCACATATGCAGAAGGACGTCTTTCATCTCACAGAAGCGCGAACGTCTTGGCGTTCAAGCACATGGCAGAAACAAGGTGTGAACAGATGAGCTGCTGCTATTTTCTCCGTTCGGCATGCTTCGTTGTAGCTCTCTTGCCGGTCGCCGGCTTAGCGGCTTGCTTTGCGCGACTAGCTCTGGGGAGAGAAGGAGATAGCGCCGGAAACCTCGCCTTTTGCCTTCTTCGGCGCTGGAACCTGGTTGCTGCGCCTTCTCTTTGTCCATGTGCACACACACGATTCCTCAGCGAAAACCATGCAGAAACCTTTCCACGAGCACCCAGGGATGTGCACCCAGCACCACGTGCACGCACACGCAGCTAGAGAAAAGCACCTACCTTTTCACACACTGATGCCTAAGCAAACGCGTGGCCACACACACGCACACATCCGCAAGCGCGCCTACTCCCATCTACTGAGAGAAAGACGGACGAGCTCTTTGGTTGCTCTTCACAGGCTTGTCCCTGATCTATAGCTGAGGGCAAACACTTGTGTGCTTGTGGGAGAGCCTGTGTCTTTCCTGGAAGCGTTTGGGAGTTTTGCTCAGACGCGTGTTTCCTCAAGTTCAAGAATCAAGATCTAGGATACCTGCAGACAGGTGCCTGTTTGTGTGGAGACAGTCTGTTTGAAACTGTGCTCCTCAGCGCCCGCTCTTTCTCCCCGTCGCTCCACACGCCTGGGAGTCCCTTTCTTTCTCTCCACAAGCACGTGTGTTGACTTCGTCGCACATGTGCATCTGCACAAGCGTTGAGCTCAGCAGAGCGTGTCTCTTGACACTTGATGTGCGTTGGCTGTGTCTGCCTGCTCCAGTGAAGAGAGAAACGGGAAATCATCTTGGTAGAGGCAACAAAGCAAAAGCGAGGCAGGATTGACATCTGCTCAACAGAGACGGATTCCCTGCGCTGACACAGTTCACAGTTACACGAGAAGCAATCTGAGCGGTCCGTCGACCGGAGACGTGTTTCCCAAGAGGTCGTTTAGCGAGTGAACAGCAGTGTGCGCGACTTTCAGGAGTGTGCCTGGAAAGTGCCAGAATCACCAGGAGCATCTGTGCAAAAGCTGCTGCCTCTGTGACCGCATTGAGGCACGTTCGCGTGTCTGCGAGTATATAGACGGCTCTTTCGCGTTCACTCCGAGGGAAACGGTCCGCTATTGCTTCTGTGCGCACAGACGCGATTCCCTTGTCTCTTGCGAACACAGGGAACTCTGTGCATCCAAATCTACAGGCTAAGGACGCGTCTGCATATGTTTTGGTGAACAATCGAGTGTGCGTGTTCTGACAGCTGCCTCTATGCAGACGTCTCCACAGAGACACTTCTGAATGCCCCGCAGCCCAGGACTGAATGGATACACTAACAAGTGCACCGGTGTGAGCAACCACATATGCAGAAGGACGTCTTTCATCTCACAGAAGCGCGAACGTCTTGGCGTTCAAGCACATGGCAGAAACAAGGTGTGAACAGATGAGCTGCTGCTATTTTCTCCGTTCGGCATGCTTCGTTGTAGCTCTCTTGCCGGTCGCCGGCTTAGCGGCTTGCTTTGCGCGACTAGCTCTGGGGAGAGAAGGAGATAGCGCCGGAAACCTCGCCTTTTGCCTTCTTCGGCGCTGGAACCTGGTTGCTGCGCCTTCTCTTTGTCCATGTGCACACACACGATTCCTCAGCGAAAACCATGCAGAAACCTTTCCACGAGCACCCAGGGATGTGCACCCAGCACCACGTGCACGCACACGCAGCTAGAGAAAAGCACCTACCTTTTCACACACTGATGCCTAAGCAAACGCGTGGCCACACACACGCACACATCCGCAAGCGCGCCTACTCCCATCTATTGAGGGAAAGACGGACGAGCTCTTTGGTTGCTCTTCACAGGCTTGTCCCTGATCTATAGCTGAGGGCAAACACTTGTGTGCTTGTGGGAGAGCCTGTGTCTTTCCTGGAAGCGTTTGGGAGTTTTGCTCAGACGCGTGTTTCCTCAAGTTCAAGAATCAAGATCTAGGATACCTGCAGACAGGTGCCTGTTTGTGTGGAGACAGTCTGTTTGAAACTGTGTTCCTCAGCGCCCGCTCTTTCTCCCCGTCGCTCCACACGCCTGGGAGTCCCTTTCTTTCTCTCCACAAGCAGGTGTGTTGACTTCGTCGCACATGTGCATCTGCACAAGCGTTGAGCTCAGCAGAGCGTGTCTCTTGACACTTGATGTGCGTTGGCTGTGTCTGCCTGCTCCAGTGAAGAGAGAAACGGGAAATCATCTTGGTAGAGGCAACAAAGCAAAAGCGAGGCAGGATCCACATCTGCTCAACAGAGACGGATTCCCTGCGCTGACACAGTTCACAGTTACACGAGAAGCAATCTGAGCGGTCCGTCGACCGGAGACGTGTTTCCCAAGAGGTCGTTTAGCGAGTGAACAGCAGTGTGCGCGACTTTCAGGAGTGTGCCTGGAAAGTGCCAGAATCACCAGGAGCATCTGTGCAAAAGCTGCTGCCTCTGTGACCGCATTGAGGCACGTTCGCGTGTCTGCGAGTATATAGACGGCTCTTTCGCGTTCACTCCGAGGGAAACGGTCCGCTATTGCTTCTGTGCGCACAGACGCGATTCCCTTGTCTCTTGCGAACACAGGGAACTCTGTGCATCCAAATCTACAGGCTAAGGACGCGTCTGCATATGTTTTGGTGAACAATCGAGTGTGCGTGTTCTGACAGCTGCCTCTATGCAGACGTCTCCACAGAGCCACTTCTGAATGCCCCGCAGCCCAGGACTGAATGGATACACTAACAAGTGCACCGGTGTGAGCAACCACATATGCAGAAGGACGTCTTTCATCTCACAGAAGCGCGAACGTCTTGGCGTTCAAGCACATGGCAGAAACAAGGTGTGAACAGATGAGCTGCTGCTATTTTCTCCGTTCGGCATGCTTCGTTGTAGCTCTCTTGCCGGTCGCCGGCTTAGCGGCTTGCTTTGCGCGACTAGCTCTGGGGAGAGAAGGAGATAGCGCCGGAAACCTCGCCTTTTGCCTTCTTCGGCGCTGGAACCTGGTTGCTGCGCCTTCTCTTTGTCCATGTGCACACACACGATTCCTCAGCGAAAACCATGCAGAAACCTTTCCACGAGCACCCAGGGATGTGCACCCAGCACCACGTGCACGCACACGCAGCTAGAGAAAAGCACCTACCTTTTCACACACTGATGCCTAAGCAAACGCGTGGCCACACACACGCACACATCCGCAAGCGCGCCTACTCCCATCTATTGAGGGAAAGACGGACGAGCTCTTTGGTTGCTCTTCACAGGCTTGTCCCTGATCTATAGCTGAGGGCAAACACTTGTGTGCTTGTGGGAGAGCCTGTGTCTTTCCTGGAAGCGTTTGGGAGTTTTGCTCAGACGCGTGTTTCCTCAAGTTCAAGAATCAAGATCTAGGATACCTGCAGACAGGTGCCTGTTTGTGTGGAGACAGTCTGTTTGAAACTGTGTTCCTCAGCGCCCGCTCTTTCTCCCCGTCGCTCCACACGCCTGGGAGTCCCTTTCTTTCTCTCCACAAGCACGTGTGTTGACTTCGTCGCACATGTGCATCTGCACAAGCGTTGAGCTCAGCAGAGCGTGTCTCTTGACACTTGATGTGCGTTGGCTGTGTCTGCCTGCTCCAGTGAAGAGAGAAACGGGAAATCATCTTGGTAGAGGCAACAAAGCAAAAGCGAGGCAGGATTGACATCTGCTCAACAGAGACGGATTCCCTGCGCTGACACAGTTCACAGTTACACGAGAAGCAATCTGAGCGGTCCGTCGACCGGAGACGTGTTTCCCAAGAGGTCGTTTAGCGAGTGAACAGCAGTGTGCGCGACTTTCAGGAGTGTGCCTGGAAAGTGCCAGAATCACCAGGAGCATCTGTGCAAAAGCTGCTGCCTCTGTGACCGCATTGAGGCACGTTCGCGTGTCTGCGAGTATATAGACGGCTCTTTCGCGTTCACTCCGAGGGAAACGGTCCGCTATTGCTTCTGTGCGCACAGACGCGATTCCCTTGTCTCTTGCGAACACAGGGAACTCTGTGCATCCAAATCTACAGGCTAAGGACGCGTCTGCATATGTTTTGGTGAACAATCGAGTGTGCGTGTTCTGACAGCTGCCTCTATGCAGACGTCTCCACAGAGCCACTTCTGAATGCCCCGCAGCCCAGGACTGAATGGATACACTAACAAGTGCACCGGTGTGAGCAACCACATATGCAGAAGGACGTCTTTCATCTCACAGAAGCGCGAACGTCTTGGCGTTCAAGCACATGGCAGAAACAAGGTGTGAACAGATGAGCTGCTGCTATTTTCTCCGTTCGGCATGCTTCGTTGTAGCTCTCTTGCCGGTCGCCGGCTTAGCGGCTTGCTTTGCGCGACTAGCTCTGGGGAGAGAAGGAGATAGCGCCGGAAACCTCGCCTTTTGCCTTCTTCGGCGCTGGAACCTGGTTGCTGCGCCTTCTCTTTGTCCATGTGCACACACACGATTCCTCAGCGAAAACCATGCAGAAACCTTTCCACGAGCACCCAGGGATGTGCACCCAGCACCACGTGCACGCACACGCAGCTAGAGAAAAGCACCTACCTTTTCACACACTGATGCCTAAGCAAACGCGTGGCCACACACACGCACACATCCGCAAGCGCGCCTACTCCCATCTATTGAGGGAAAGACGGACGAGCTCTTTGGTTGCTCTTCACAGGCTTGTCCCTGATCTATAGCTGAGGGCAAACACTTGTGTGCTTGTGGGAGAGCCTGTGTCTTTCCTGGAAGCGTTTGGGAGTTTTGCTCAGACGCGTGTTTCCTCAAGTTCAAGAATCAAGATCTAGGATACCTGCAGACAGGTGCCTGTTTGTGTGGAGACAGTCTGTTTGAAACTGTGTTCCTCAGCGCCCGCTCTTTCTCCCCGTCGCTCCACACGCCTGGGAGTCCCTTTCTTTCTCTCCACAAGCACGTGTGTTGACTTCGTCGCACATGTGCATCTGCACAAGCGTTGAGCTCAGCAGAGCGTGTCTCTTGACACTTGATGTGCGTTGGCTGTGTCTGCCTGCTCCAGTGAAGAGAGAAACGGGAAATCATCTTGGTAGAGGCAACAAAGCAAAAGCGAGGCAGGATTGACATCTGCTCAACAGAGACGGATTCCCTGCGCTGACACAGTTCACAGTTACACGAGAAGCAATCTGAGCGGTCCGTCGACCGGAGACGTGTTTCCCAAGAGGTCGTTTAGCGAGTGAACAGCAGTGTGCGCGACTTTCAGGAGTGTGCCTGGAAAGTGCCAGAATCACCAGGAGCATCTGTGCAAAAGCTGCTGCCTCTGTGACCGCATTGAGGCACGTTCGCGTGTCTGCGAGTATATAGACGGCTCTTTCGCGTTCACTCCGAGGGAAACGGTCCGCTATTGCTTCTGTGCGCACAGACGCGATTCCCTTGTCTCTTGCGAACACAGGGAACTCTGTGCATCCAAATCTACAGGCTAAGGACGCGTCTGCATATGTTTTGGTGAACAATCGAGTGTGCGTGTTCTGACAGCTGCCTCTATGCAGACGTCTCCACAGAGCCACTTCTGAATGCCCCGCAGCCCAGGACTGAATGGATACACTAACAAGTGCACCGGTGTGAGCAACCACATATGCAGAAGGACGTCTTTCATCTCACAGAAGCGCGAACGTCTTGGCGTTCAAGCACATGGCAGAAACAAGGTGTGAACAGATGAGCTGCTGCTATTTTCTCCGTTCGGCATGCTTCGTTGTAGCTCTCTTGCCGGTCGCCGGCTTAGCGGCTTGCTTTGCGCGACTAGCTCTGGGGAGAGAAGGAGATAGCGCCGGAAACCTCGCCTTTTGCCTTCTTCGGCGCTGGAACCTGGTTGCTGCGCCTTCTCTTTGTCCATGTGCACACACACGATTCCTCAGCGAAAACCATGCAGAAACCTTTCCACGAGCACCCAGGGATGTGCACCCAGCACCACGTGCACGCACACGCAGCTAGAGAAAAGCACCTACCTTTTCACACACTGATGCCTAAGCAAACGCGTGGCCACACACACGCACACATCCGCAAGCGCGCCTACTCCCATCTACTGAGAGAAAGACGGACGAGCTCTTTGGTTGCTCTTCACAGGCTTGTCCCTGATCTATAGCTGAGGGCAAACACTTGTGTGCTTGTGGGAGAGCCTGTGTCTTTCCTGGAAGCGTTTGGGAGTTTTGCTCAGACGCGTGTTTCCTCAAGTTCAAGAATCAAGATCTAGGATACCTGCAGACAGGTGCCTGTTTGTGTGGAGACAGTCTGTTTGAAACTGTGCTCCTCAGCGCCCGCTCTTTCTCCCCGTCGCTCCACACGCCTGGGAGTCCCTTTCTTTCTCTCCACAAGCACGTGTGTTGACTTCGTCGCACATGTGCATCTGCACAAGCGTTGAGCTCAGCAGAGCGTGTCTCTTGACACTTGATGTGCGTTGGCTGTGTCTGCCTGCTCCAGTGAAGAGAGAAACGGGAAATCATCTTGGTAGAGGCAACAAAGCAAAAGCGAGGCAGGATTGACATCTGCTCAACAGAGACGGATTCCCTGCGCTGACACAGTTCACAGTTACACGAGAAGCAATCTGAGCGGTCCGTCGACCGGAGACGTGTTTCCCAAGAGGTCGTTTAGCGAGTGAACAGCAGTGTGCGCGACTTTCAGGAGTGTGCCTGGAAAGTGCCAGAATCACCAGGAGCATCTGTGCAAAAGCTGCTGCCTCTGTGACCGCATTGAGGCACGTTCGCGTGTCTGCGAGTATATAGACGGCTCTTTCGCGTTCACTCCGAGGGAAACGGTCCGCTATTGCTTCTGTGCGCACAGACGCGATTCCCTTGTCTCTTGCGAACACAGGGAACTCTGTGCATCCAAATCTACAGGCTAAGGACGCGTCTGCATATGTTTTGGTGAACAATCGAGTGTGCGTGTTCTGACAGCTGCCTCTATGCAGACGTCTCCACAGAGACACTTCTGAATGCCCCGCAGCCCAGGACTGAATGGATACACTAACAAGTGCACCGGTGTGAGCAACCACATATGCAGAAGGACGTCTTTCATCTCACAGAAGCGCGAACGTCTTGGCGTTCAAGCACATGGCAGAAACAAGGTGTGAACAGATGAGCTGCTGCTATTTTCTCCGTTCGGCATGCTTCGTTGTAGCTCTCTTGCCGGTCGCCGGCTTAGCGGCTTGCTTTGCGCGACTAGCTCTGGGGAGAGAAGGAGATAGCGCCGGAAACCTCGCCTTTTGCCTTCTTCGGCGCTGGAACCTGGTTGCTGCGCCTTCTCTTTGTCCATGTGCACACACACGATTCCTCAGCGAAAACCATGCAGAAACCTTTCCACGAGCACCCAGGGATGTGCACCCAGCACCACGTGCACGCACACGCAGCTAGAGAAAAGCACCTACCTTTTCACACACTGATGCCTAAGCAAACGCGTGGCCACACACACGCACACATCCGCAAGCGCGCCTACTCCCATCTATTGAGGGAAAGACGGACGAGCTCTTTGGTTGCTCTTCACAGGCTTGTCCCTGATCTATAGCTGAGGGCAAACACTTGTGTGCTTGTGGGAGAGCCTGTGTCTTTCCTGGAAGCGTTTGGGAGTTTTGCTCAGACGCGTGTTTCCTCAAGTTCAAGAATCAAGATCTAGGATACCTGCAGACAGGTGCCTGTTTGTGTGGAGACAGTCTGTTTGAAACTGTGTTCCTCAGCGCCCGCTCTTTCTCCCCGTCGCTCCACACGCCTGGGAGTCCCTTTCTTTCTCTCCACAAGCAGGTGTGTTGACTTCGTCGCACATGTGCATCTGCACAAGCGTTGAGCTCAGCAGAGCGTGTCTCTTGACACTTGATGTGCGTTGGCTGTGTCTGCCTGCTCCAGTGAAGAGAGAAACGGGAAATCATCTTGGTAGAGGCAACAAAGCAAAAGCGAGGCAGGATCCACATCTGCTCAACAGAGACGGATTCCCTGCGCTGACACAGTTCACAGTTACACGAGAAGCAATCTGAGCGGTCCGTCGACCGGAGACGTGTTTCCCAAGAGGTCGTTTAGCGAGTGAACAGCAGTGTGCGCGACTTTCAGGAGTGTGCCTGGAAAGTGCCAGAATCACCAGGAGCATCTGTGCAAAAGCTGCTGCCTCTGTGACCGCATTGAGGCACGTTCGCGTGTCTGCGAGTATATAGACGGCTCTTTCGCGTTCACTCCGAGGGAAACGGTCCGCTATTGCTTCTGTGCGCACAGACGCGATTCCCTTGTCTCTTGCGAACACAGGGAACTCTGTGCATCCAAATCTACAGGCTAAGGACGCGTCTGCATATGTTTTGGTGAACAATCGAGTGTGCGTGTTCTGACAGCTGCCTCTATGCAGACGTCTCCACAGAGCCACTTCTGAATGCCCCGCAGCCCAGGACTGAATGGATACACTAACAAGTGCACCGGTGTGAGCAACCACATATGCAGAAGGACGTCTTTCATCTCACAGAAGCGCGAACGTCTTGGCGTTCAAGCACATGGCAGAAACAAGGTGTGAACAGATGAGCTGCTGCTATTTTCTCCGTTCGGCATGCTTCGTTGTAGCTCTCTTGCCGGTCGCCGGCTTAGCGGCTTGCTTTGCGCGACTAGCTCTGGGGAGAGAAGGAGATAGCGCCGGAAACCTCGCCTTTTGCCTTCTTCGGCGCTGGAACCTGGTTGCTGCGCCTTCTCTTTGTCCATGTGCACACACACGATTCCTCAGCGAAAACCATGCAGAAACCTTTCCACGAGCACCCAGGGATGTGCACCCAGCACCACGTGCACGCACACGCAGCTAGAGAAAAGCACCTACCTTTTCACACACTGATGCCTAAGCAAACGCGTGGCCACACACACGCACACATCCGCAAGCGCGCCTACTCCCATCTATTGAGGGAAAGACGGACGAGCTCTTTGGTTGCTCTTCACAGGCTTGTCCCTGATCTATAGCTGAGGGCAAACACTTGTGTGCTTGTGGGAGAGCCTGTGTCTTTCCTGGAAGCGTTTGGGAGTTTTGCTCAGACGCGTGTTTCCTCAAGTTCAAGAATCAAGATCTAGGATACCTGCAGACAGGTGCCTGTTTGTGTGGAGACAGTCTGTTTGAAACTGTGTTCCTCAGCGCCCGCTCTTTCTCCCCGTCGCTCCACACGCCTGGGAGTCCCTTTCTTTCTCTCCACAAGCACGTGTGTTGACTTCGTCGCACATGTGCATCTGCACAAGCGTTGAGCTCAGCAGAGCGTGTCTCTTGACACTTGATGTGCGTTGGCTGTGTCTGCCTGCTCCAGTGAAGAGAGAAACGGGAAATCATCTTGGTAGAGGCAACAAAGCAAAAGCGAGGCAGGATTGACATCTGCTCAACAGAGACGGATTCCCTGCGCTGACACAGTTCACAGTTACACGAGAAGCAATCTGAGCGGTCCGTCGACCGGAGACGTGTTTCCCAAGAGGTCGTTTAGCGAGTGAACAGCAGTGTGCGCGACTTTCAGGAGTGTGCCTGGAAAGTGCCAGAATCACCAGGAGCATCTGTGCAAAAGCTGCTGCCTCTGTGACCGCATTGAGGCACGTTCGCGTGTCTGCGAGTATATAGACGGCTCTTTCGCGTTCACTCCGAGGGAAACGGTCCGCTATTGCTTCTGTGCGCACAGACGCGATTCCCTTGTCTCTTGCGAACACAGGGAACTCTGTGCATCCAAATCTACAGGCTAAGGACGCGTCTGCATATGTTTTGGTGAACAATCGAGTGTGCGTGTTCTGACAGCTGCCTCTATGCAGACGTCTCCACAGAGCCACTTCTGAATGCCCCGCAGCCCAGGACTGAATGGATACACTAACAAGTGCACCGGTGTGAGCAACCACATATGCAGAAGGACGTCTTTCATCTCACAGAAGCGCGAACGTCTTGGCGTTCAAGCACATGGCAGAAACAAGGTGTGAACAGATGAGCTGCTGCTATTTTCTCCGTTCGGCATGCTTCGTTGTAGCTCTCTTGCCGGTCGCCGGCTTAGCGGCTTGCTTTGCGCGACTAGCTCTGGGGAGAGAAGGAGATAGCGCCGGAAACCTCGCCTTTTGCCTTCTTCGGCGCTGGAACCTGGTTGCTGCGCCTTCTCTTTGTCCATGTGCACACACACGATTCCTCAGCGAAAACCATGCAGAAACCTTTCCACGAGCACCCAGGGATGTGCACCCAGCACCACGTGCACGCACACGCAGCTAGAGAAAAGCACCTACCTTTTCACACACTGATGCCTAAGCAAACGCGTGGCCACACACACGCACACATCCGCAAGCGCGCCTACTCCCATCTATTGAGGGAAAGACGGACGAGCTCTTTGGTTGCTCTTCACAGGCTTGTCCCTGATCTATAGCTGAGGGCAAACACTTGTGTGCTTGTGGGAGAGCCTGTGTCTTTCCTGGAAGCGTTTGGGAGTTTTGCTCAGACGCGTGTTTCCTCAAGTTCAAGAATCAAGATCTAGGATACCTGCAGACAGGTGCCTGTTTGTGTGGAGACAGTCTGTTTGAAACTGTGTTCCTCAGCGCCCGCTCTTTCTCCCCGTCGCTCCACACGCCTGGGAGTCCCTTTCTTTCTCTCCACAAGCACGTGTGTTGACTTCGTCGCACATGTGCATCTGCACAAGCGTTGAGCTCAGCAGAGCGTGTCTCTTGACACTTGATGTGCGTTGGCTGTGTCTGCCTGCTCCAGTGAAGAGAGAAACGGGAAATCATCTTGGTAGAGGCAACAAAGCAAAAGCGAGGCAGGATTGACATCTGCTCAACAGAGACGGATTCCCTGCGCTGACACAGTTCACAGTTACACGAGAAGCAATCTGAGCGGTCCGTCGACCGGAGACGTGTTTCCCAAGAGGTCGTTTAGCGAGTGAACAGCAGTGTGCGCGACTTTCAGGAGTGTGCCTGGAAAGTGCCAGAATCACCAGGAGCATCTGTGCAAAAGCTGCTGCCTCTGTGACCGCATTGAGGCACGTTCGCGTGTCTGCGAGTATATAGACGGCTCTTTCGCGTTCACTCCGAGGGAAACGGTCCGCTATTGCTTCTGTGCGCACAGACGCGATTCCCTTGTCTCTTGCGAACACAGGGAACTCTGTGCATCCAAATCTACAGGCTAAGGACGCGTCTGCATATGTTTTGGTGAACAATCGAGTGTGCGTGTTCTGACAGCTGCCTCTATGCAGACGTCTCCACAGAGCCACTTCTGAATGCCCCGCAGCCCAGGACTGAATGGATACACTAACAAGTGCACCGGTGTGAGCAACCACATATGCAGAAGGACGTCTTTCATCTCACAGAAGCGCGAACGTCTTGGCGTTCAAGCACATGGCAGAAACAAGGTGTGAACAGATGAGCTGCTGCTATTTTCTCCGTTCGGCATGCTTCGTTGTAGCTCTCTTGCCGGTCGCCGGCTTAGCGGCTTGCTTTGCGCGACTAGCTCTGGGGAGAGAAGGAGATAGCGCCGGAAACCTCGCCTTTTGCCTTCTTCGGCGCTGGAACCTGGTTGCTGCGCCTTCTCTTTGTCCATGTGCACACACACGATTCCTCAGCGAAAACCATGCAGAAACCTTTCCACGAGCACCCAGGGATGTGCACCCAGCACCACGTGCACGCACACGCAGCTAGAGAAAAGCACCTACCTTTTCACACACTGATGCCTAAGCAAACGCGTGGCCACACACACGCACACATCCGCAAGCGCGCCTACTCCCATCTATTGAGGGAAAGACGGACGAGCTCTTTGGTTGCTCTTCACAGGCTTGTCCCTGATCTATAGCTGAGGGCAAACACTTGTGTGCTTGTGGGAGAGCCTGTGTCTTTCCTGGAAGCGTTTGGGAGTTTTGCTCAGACGCGTGTTTCCTCAAGTTCAAGAATCAAGATCTAGGATACCTGCAGACAGGTGCCTGTTTGTGTGGAGACAGTCTGTTTGAAACTGTGTTCCTCAGCGCCCGCTCTTTCTCCCCGTCGCTCCACACGCCTGGGAGTCCCTTTCTTTCTCTCCACAAGCACGTGTGTTGACTTCGTCGCACATGTGCATCTGCACAAGCGTTGAGCTCAGCAGAGCGTGTCTCTTGACACTTGATGTGCGTTGGCTGTGTCTGCCTGCTCCAGTGAAGAGAGAAACGGGAAATCATCTTGGTAGAGGCAACAAAGCAAAAGCGAGGCAGGATCCACATCTGCTCAACAGAGACGGATTCCCTGCGCTGACACAGTTCACAGTTACACGAGAAGCAATCTGAGCGGTCCGTCGACCGGAGACGTGTTTCCCAAGAGGTCGTTTAGCGAGTGAACAGCAGTGTGCGCGACTTTCAGGAGTGTGCCTGGAAAGTGCCAGAATCACCAGGAGCATCTGTGCAAAAGCTGCTGCCTCTGTGACCGCATTGAGGCACGTTCGCGTGTCTGCGAGTATATAGACGGCTCTTTCGCGTTCACTCCGAGGGAAACGGTCCGCTATTGCTTCTGTGCGCACAGACGCGATTCCCTTGTCTCTTGCGAACACAGGGAACTCTGTGCATCCAAATCTACAGGCTAAGGACGCGTCTGCATATGTTTTGGTGAACAATCGAGTGTGCGTGTTCTGACAGCTGCCTCTATGCAGACGTCTCCACAGAGCCACTTCTGAATGCCCCGCAGCCCAGGACTGAATGGATACACTAACAAGTGCACCGGTGTGAGCAACCACATATGCAGAAGGACGTCTTTCATCTCACAGAAGCGCGAACGTCTTGGCGTTCAAGCACATGGCAGAAACAAGGTGTGAACAGATGAGCTGCTGCTATTTTCTCCGTTCGGCATGCTTCGTTGTAGCTCTCTTGCCGGTCGCCGGCTTAGCGGCTTGCTTTGCGCGACTAGCTCTGGGGAGAGAAGGAGATAGCGCCGGAAACCTCGCCTTTTGCCTTCTTCGGCGCTGGAACCTGGTTGCTGCGCCTTCTCTTTGTCCATGTGCACACACACGATTCCTCAGCGAAAACCATGCAGAAACCTTTCCACGAGCACCCAGGGATGTGCACCCAGCACCACGTGCACGCACACGCAGCTAGAGAAAAGCACCTACCTTTTCACACACTGATGCCTAAGCAAACGCGTGGCCACACACACGCACACATCCGCAAGCGCGCCTACTCCCATCTATTGAGGGAAAGACGGACGAGCTCTTTGGTTGCTCTTCACAGGCTTGTCCCTGATCTATAGCTGAGGGCAAACACTTGTGTGCTTGTGGGAGAGCCTGTGTCTTTCCTGGAAGCGTTTGGGAGTTTTGCTCAGACGCGTGTTTCCTCAAGTTCAAGAATCAAGATCTAGGATACCTGCAGACAGGTGCCTGTTTGTGTGGAGACAGTCTGTTTGAAACTGTGTTCCTCAGCGCCCGCTCTTTCTCCCCGTCGCTCCACACGCCTGGGAGTCCCTTTCTTTCTCTCCACAAGCACGTGTGTTGACTTCGTCGCACATGTGCATCTGCACAAGCGTTGAGCTCAGCAGAGCGTGTCTCTTGACACTTGATGTGCGTTGGCTGTGTCTGCCTGCTCCAGTGAAGAGAGAAACGGGAAATCATCTTGGTAGAGGCAACAAAGCAAAGGCGAGGCAGGATTGACATCTGCTCAACAGAGACGGATTCCCTGCGCTGACACAGTTCACAGTTACACGAGAAGCAATCTGAGCGGTCCGTCGACCGGAGACGTGTTTCCCAAGAGGTCGTTTAGCGAGTGAACAGCAGTGTGCGCGACTTTCAGGAGTGTGCCTGGAAAGTGCCAGAATCACCAGGAGCATCTGTGCAAAAGCTGCTGCCTCTGTGACCGCATTGAGGCACGTTCGCGTGTCTGCGAGTATATAGACGGCTCTTTCGCGTTCACTCCGAGGGAAACGGTCCGCTATTGCTTCTGTGCGCACAGACGCGATTCCCTTGTCTCTTGCGAACACAGGGAACTCTGTGCATCCAAATCTACAGGCTAAGGACGCGTCTGCATATGTTTTGGTGAACAATCGAGTGTGCGTGTTCTGACAGCTGCCTCTATGCAGACGTCTCCACAGAGCCACTTCTGAATGCCCCGCAGCCCAGGACTGAATGGATACACTAACAAGTGCACCGGTGTGAGCAACCACATATGCAGAAGGACGTCTTTCATCCCACAGAAGCGCGAACGTCTTGGCGTTCAAGCACATGGCAGAAACAAGGTGTGAACAGATGAGCTGCTGCTATTTTCTCCGTTCGGCATGCTTCGTTGTAGCTCTCTTGCCGGTCGCCGGCTTAGCGGCTTGCTTTGCGCGACTAGCTCTGGGGAGAGAAGGAGATAGCGCCGGAAACCTCGCCTTTTGCCTTCTTCGGCGCTGGAACCTGGTTGCTGCGCCTTCTCTTTGTCCATGTGCACACACACGATTCCTCAGCGAAAACCATGCAGAAACCTTTCCACGAGCACCCAGGGATGTGCACCCAGCACCACGTGCACGCACACGCAGCTAGAGAAAAGCACCTACCTTTTCACACACTGATGCCTAAGCAAACGCGTGGCCACACACACGCACACATCCGCAAGCGCGCCTACTCCCATCTATTGAGGGAAAGACGGACGAGCTCTTTGGTTGCTCTTCACAGGCTTGTCCCTGATCTATAGCTGAGGGCAAACACTTGTGTGCTTGTGGGAGAGCCTGTGTCTTTCCTGGAAGCGTTTGGGAGTTTTGCTCAGACGCGTGTTTCCTCAAGTTCAAGAATCAAGATCTAGGATACCTGCAGACAGGTGCCTGTTTGTGTGGAGACAGTCTGTTTGAAACTGTGTTCCTCAGCGCCCGCTCTTTCTCCCCGTCGCTCCACACGCCTGGGAGTCCCTTTCTTTCTCTCCACAAGCACGTGTGTTGACTTCGTCGCACATGTGCATCTGCACAAGCGTTGAGCTCAGCAGAGCGTGTCTCTTGACACTTGATGTGCGTTGGCTGTGTCTGCCTGCTCCAGTGAAGAGAGAAACGGGAAATCATCTTGGTAGAGGCAACAAAGCAAAGGCGAGGCAGGATTGACATCTGCTCAACAGAGACGGATTCCCTGCGCTGACACAGTTCACAGTTACACGAGAAGCAATCTGAGCGGTCCGTCGACCGGAGACGTGTTTCCCAAGAGGTCGTTTAGCGAGTGAACAGCAGTGTGCGCGACTTTCAGGAGTGTGCCTGGAAAGTGCCAGAATCACCAGGAGCATCTGTGCAAAAGCTGCTGCCTCTGTGACCGCATTGAGGCACGTTCGCGTGTCTGCGAGTATATAGACGGCTCTTTCGCGTTCACTCCGAGGGAAACGGTCCGCTATTGCTTCTGTGCGCACAGACGCGATTCCCTTGTCTCTTGCGAACACAGGGAACTCTGTGCATCCAAATCTACAGGCTAAGGACGCGTCTGCATATGTTTTGGTGAACAATCGAGTGTGCGTGTTCTGACAGCTGCCTCTATGCAGACGTCTCCACAGAGCCACTTCTGAATGCCCCGCAGCCCAGGACTGAATGGATACACTAACAAGTGCACCGGTGTGAGCAACCACATATGCAGAAGGACGTCTTTCATCTCACAGAAGCGCGAACGTCTTGGCGTTCAAGCACATGGCAGAAACAAGGTGTGAACAGATGAGCTGCTGCTATTTTCTCCGTTCGGCATGCTTCGTTGTAGCTCTCTTGCCGGTCGCCGGCTTAGCGGCTTGCTTTGCGCGACTAGCTCTGGGGAGAGAAGGAGATAGCGCCGGAAACCTCGCCTTTTGCCTTCTTCGGCGCTGGAACCTGGTTGCTGCGCCTTCTCTTTGTCCATGTGCACACACACGATTCCTCAGCGAAAACCATGCAGAAACCTTTCCACGAGCACCCAGGGATGTGCACCCAGCACCACGTGCACGCACACGCAGCTAGAGAAAAGCACCTACCTTTTCACACACTGATGCCTAAGCAAACGCGTGGCCACACACACGCACACATCCGCAAGCGCGCCTACTCCCATCTATTGAGGGAAAGACGGACGAGCTCTTTGGTTGCTCTTCACAGGCTTGTCCCTGATCTATAGCTGAGGGCAAACACTTGTGTGCTTGTGGGAGAGCCTGTGTCTTTCCTGGAAGCGTTTGGGAGTTTTGCTCAGACGCGTGTTTCCTCAAGTTCAAGAATCAAGATCTAGGATACCTGCAGACAGGTGCCTGTTTGTGTGGAGACAGTCTGTTTGAAACTGTGTTCCTCAGCGCCCGCTCTTTCTCCCCGTCGCTCCACACGCCTGGGAGTCCCTTTCTTTCTCTCCACAAGCACGTGTGTTGACTTCGTCGCACATGTGCATCTGCACAAGCGTTGAGCTCAGCAGAGCGTGTCTCTTGACACTTGATGTGCGTTGGCTGTGTCTGCGTGCTCCAGTGAAGAGAGAAACGGGAAATCATCTTGGTAGAGGCAACAAAGCAAAAGCGAGGCAGGATTGACATCTGCTCAACAGAGACGGATTCCCTGCGCTGACACAGTTCACAGTTACACGAGAAGCAATCTGAGCGGTCCGTCGACCGGAGACGTGTTTCCCAAGAGGTCGTTTAGCGAGTGAACAGCAGTGTGCGCGACTTTCAGGAGTGTGCCTGGAAAGTGCCAGAATCACCAGGAGCATCTGTGCAAAAGCTGCTGCCTCTGTGACCGCATTGAGGCACGTTCGCGTGTCTGCGAGTATATAGACGGCTCTTTCGCGTTCACTCCGAGGGAAACGGTCCGCTATTGCTTCTGTGCGCACAGACGCGATTCCCTTGTCTCTTGCGAACACAGGGAACTCTGTGCATCCAAATCTACAGGCTAAGGACGCGTCTGCATATGTTTTGGTGAACAATCGAGTGTGCGTGTTCTGACAGCTGCCTCTATGCAGACGTCTCCACAGAGCCACTTCTGAATGCCCCGCAGCCCAGGACTGAATGGATACACTAACAAGTGCACCGGTGTGAGCAACCACATATGCAGAAGGACGTCTTTCATCTCACAGAAGCGCGAACGTCTTGGCGTTCAAGCACATGGCAGAAACAAGGTGTGAACAGATGAGCTGCTGCTATTTTCTCCGTTCGGCATGCTTCGTTGTAGCTCTCTTGCCGGTCGCCGGCTTAGCGGCTTGCTTTGCGCGACTAGCTCTGGGGAGAGAAGGAGATAGCGCCGGAAACCTCGCCTTTTGCCTTCTTCGGCGCTGGAACCTGGTTGCTGCGCCTTCTCTTTGTCCATGTGCACACACACGATTCCTCAGCGAAAACCATGCAGAAACCTTTCCACGAGCACCCAGGGATGTGCACCCAGCACCACGTGCACGCACACGCAGCTAGAGAAAAGCACCTACCTTTTCACACACTGATGCCTAAGCAAACGCGTGGCCACACACACGCACACATCCGCAAGCGCGCCTACTCCCATCTATTGAGGGAAAGACGGACGAGCTCTTTGGTTGCTCTTCACAGGCTTGTCCCTGATCTATAGCTGAGGGCAAACACTTGTGTGCTTGTGGGAGAGCCTGTGTCTTTCCTGGAAGCGTTTGGGAGTTTTGCTCAGACGCGTGTTTCCTCAAGTTCAAGAATCAAGATCTAGGATACCTGCAGACAGGTGCCTGTTTGTGTGGAGACAGTCTGTTTGAAACTGTGTTCCTCAGCGCCCGCTCTTTCTCCCCGTCGCTCCACACGCCTGGGAGTCCCTTTCTTTCTCTCCACAAGCACGTGTGTTGACTTCGTCGCACATGTGCATCTGCACAAGCGTTGAGCTCAGCAGAGCGTGTCTCTTGACACTTGATGTGCGTTGGCTGTGTCTGCCTGCTCCAGTGAAGAGAGAAACGGGAAATCATCTTGGTAGAGGCAACAAAGCAAAAGCGAGGCAGGATTGACATCTGCTCAACAGAGACGGATTCCCTGCGCTGACACAGTTCACAGTTACACGAGAAGCAATCTGAGCGGTCCGTCGACCGGAGACGTGTTTCCCAAGAGGTCGTTTAGCGAGTGAACAGCAGTGTGCGCGACTTTCAGGAGTGTGCCTGGAAAGTGCCAGAATCACCAGGAGCATCTGTGCAAAAGCTGCTGCCTCTGTGACCGCATTGAGGCACGTTCGCGTGTCTGCGAGTATATAGACGGCTCTTTCGCGTTCACTCCGAGGGAAACGGTCCGCTATTGCTTCTGTGCGCACAGACGCGATTCCCTTGTCTCTTGCGAACACAGGGAACTCTGTGCATCCAAATCTACAGGCTAAGGACGCGTCTGCATATGTTTTGGTGAACAATCGAGTGTGCGTGTTCTGACAGCTGCCTCTATGCAGACGTCTCCACAGAGCCACTTCTGAATGCCCCGCAGCCCAGGACTGAATGGATACACTAACAAGTGCACCGGTGTGAGCAACCACATATGCAGAAGGACGTCTTTCATCTCACAGAAGCGCGAACGTCTTGGCGTTCAAGCACATGGCAGAAACAAGGTGTGAACAGATGAGCTGCTGCTATTTTCTCCGTTCGGCATGCTTCGTTGTAGCTCTCTTGCCGGTCGCCGGCTTAGCGGCTTGCTTTGCGCGACTAGCTCTGGGGAGAGAAGGAGATAGCGCCGGAAACCTCGCCTTTTGCCTTCTTCGGCGCTGGAACCTGGTTGCTGCGCCTTCTCTTTGTCCATGTGCACACACACGATTCCTCAGCGAAAACCATGCAGAAACCTTTCCACGAGCACCCAGGGATGTGCACCCAGCACCACGTGCACGCACACGCAGCTAGAGAAAAGCACCTACCTTTTCACACACTGATGCCTAAGCAAACGCGTGGCCACACACACGCACACATCCGCAAGCGCGCCTACTCCCATCTACTGAGAGAAAGACGGACGAGCTCTTTGGTTGCTCTTCACAGGCTTGTCCCTGATCTATAGCTGAGGGCAAACACTTGTGTGCTTGTGGGAGAGCCTGTGTCTTTCCTGGAAGCGTTTGGGAGTTTTGCTCAGACGCGTGTTTCCTCAAGTTCAAGAATCAAGATCTAGGATACCTGCAGACAGGTGCCTGTTTGTGTGGAGACAGTCTGTTTGAAACTGTGCTCCTCAGCGCCCGCTCTTTCTCCCCGTCGCTCCACACGCCTGGGAGTCCCTTTCTTTCTCTCCACAAGCACGTGTGTTGACTTCGTCGCACATGTGCATCTGCACAAGCGTTGAGCTCAGCAGAGCGTGTCTCTTGACACTTGATGTGCGTTGGCTGTGTCTGCCTGCTCCAGTGAAGAGAGAAACGGGAAATCATCTTGGTAGAGGCAACAAAGCAAAAGCGAGGCAGGATTGACATCTGCTCAACAGAGACGGATTCCCTGCGCTGACACAGTTCACAGTTACACGAGAAGCAATCTGAGCGGTCCGTCGACCGGAGACGTGTTTCCCAAGAGGTCGTTTAGCGAGTGAACAGCAGTGTGCGCGACTTTCAGGAGTGTGCCTGGAAAGTGCCAGAATCACCAGGAGCATCTGTGCAAAAGCTGCTGCCTCTGTGACCGCATTGAGGCACGTTCGCGTGTCTGCGAGTATATAGACGGCTCTTTCGCGTTCACTCCGAGGGAAACGGTCCGCTATTGCTTCTGTGCGCACAGACGCGATTCCCTTGTCTCTTGCGAACACAGGGAACTCTGTGCATCCAAATCTACAGGCTAAGGACGCGTCTGCATATGTTTTGGTGAACAATCGAGTGTGCGTGTTCTGACAGCTGCCTCTATGCAGACGTCTCCACAGAGCCACTTCTGAATGCCCCGCAGCCCAGGACTGAATGGATACACTAACAAGTGCACCGGTGTGAGCAACCACATATGCAGAAGGACGTCTTTCATCTCACAGAAGCGCGAACGTCTTGGCGTTCAAGCACATGGCAGAAACAAGGTGTGAACAGATGAGCTGCTGCTATTTTCTCCGTTCGGCATGCTTCGTTGTAGCTCTCTTGCCGGTCGCCGGCTTAGCGGCTTGCTTTGCGCGACTAGCTCTGGGGAGAGAAGGAGATAGCGCCGGAAACCTCGCCTTTTGCCTTCTTCGGCGCTGGAACCTGGTTGCTGCGCCTTCTCTTTGTCCATGTGCACACACACGATTCCTCAGCGAAAACCATGCAGAAACCTTTCCACGAGCACCCAGGGATGTGCACCCAGCACCACGTGCACGCACACGCAGCTAGAGAAAAGCACCTACCTTTTCACACACTGATGCCTAAGCAAACGCGTGGCCACACACACGCACACATCCGCAAGCGCGCCTACTCCCATCTATTGAGGGAAAGACGGACGAGCTCTTTGGTTGCTCTTCACAGGCTTGTCCCTGATCTATAGCTGAGGGCAAACACTTGTGTGCTTGTGGGAGAGCCTGTGTCTTTCCTGGAAGCGTTTGGGAGTTTTGCTCAGACGCGTGTTTCCTCAAGTTCAAGAATCAAGATCTAGGATACCTGCAGACAGGTGCCTGTTTGTGTGGAGACAGTCTGTTTGAAACTGTGTTCCTCAGCGCCCGCTCTTTCTCCCCGTCGCTCCACACGCCTGGGAGTCCCTTTCTTTCTCTCCACAAGCAGGTGTGTTGACTTCGTCGCACATGTGCATCTGCACAAGCGTTGAGCTCAGCAGAGCGTGTCTCTTGACACTTGATGTGCGTTGGCTGTGTCTGCCTGCTCCAGTGAAGAGAGAAACGGGAAATCATCTTGGTAGAGGCAACAAAGCAAAAGCGAGGCAGGATCCACATCTGCTCAACAGAGACGGATTCCCTGCGCTGACACAGTTCACAGTTACACGAGAAGCAATCTGAGCGGTCCGTCGACCGGAGACGTGTTTCCCAAGAGGTCGTTTAGCGAGTGAACAGCAGTGTGCGCGACTTTCAGGAGTGTGCCTGGAAAGTGCCAGAATCACCAGGAGCATCTGTGCAAAAGCTGCTGCCTCTGTGACCGCATTGAGGCACGTTCGCGTGTCTGCGAGTATATAGACGGCTCTTTCGCGTTCACTCCGAGGGAAACGGTCCGCTATTGCTTCTGTGCGCACAGACGCGATTCCCTTGTCTCTTGCGAACACAGGGAACTCTGTGCATCCAAATCTACAGGCTAAGGACGCGTCTGCATATGTTTTGGTGAACAATCGAGTGTGCGTGTTCTGACAGCTGCCTCTATGCAGACGTCTCCACAGAGCCACTTCTGAATGCCCCGCAGCCCAGGACTGAATGGATACACTAACAAGTGCACCGGTGTGAGCAACCACATATGCAGAAGGACGTCTTTCATCTCACAGAAGCGCGAACGTCTTGGCGTTCAAGCACATGGCAGAAACAAGGTGTGAACAGATGAGCTGCTGCTATTTTCTCCGTTCGGCATGCTTCGTTGTAGCTCTCTTGCCGGTCGCCGGCTTAGCGGCTTGCTTTGCGCGACTAGCTCTGGGGAGAGAAGGAGATAGCGCCGGAAACCTCGCCTTTTGCCTTCTTCGGCGCTGGAACCTGGTTGCTGCGCCTTCTCTTTGTCCATGTGCACACACACGATTCCTCAGCGAAAACCATGCAGAAACCTTTCCACGAGCACCCAGGGATGTGCACCCAGCACCACGTGCACGCACACGCAGCTAGAGAAAAGCACCTACCTTTTCACACACTGATGCCTAAGCAAACGCGTGGCCACACACACGCACACATCCGCAAGCGCGCCTACTCCCATCTATTGAGGGAAAGACGGACGAGCTCTTTGGTTGCTCTTCACAGGCTTGTCCCTGATCTATAGCTGAGGGCAAACACTTGTGTGCTTGTGGGAGAGCCTGTGTCTTTCCTGGAAGCGTTTGGGAGTTTTGCTCAGACGCGTGTTTCCTCAAGTTCAAGAATCAAGATCTAGGATACCTGCAGACAGGTGCCTGTTTGTGTGGAGACAGTCTGTTTGAAACTGTGTTCCTCAGCGCCCGCTCTTTCTCCCCGTCGCTCCACACGCCTGGGAGTCCCTTTCTTTCTCTCCACAAGCACGTGTGTTGACTTCGTCGCACATGTGCATCTGCACAAGCGTTGAGCTCAGCAGAGCGTGTCTCTTGACACTTGATGTGCGTTGGCTGTGTCTGCCTGCTCCAGTGAAGAGAGAAACGGGAAATCATCTTGGTAGAGGCAACAAAGCAAAAGCGAGGCAGGATTGACATCTGCTCAACAGAGACGGATTCCCTGCGCTGACACAGTTCACAGTTACACGAGAAGCAATCTGAGCGGTCCGTCGACCGGAGACGTGTTTCCCAAGAGGTCGTTTAGCGAGTGAACAGCAGTGTGCGCGACTTTCAGGAGTGTGCCTGGAAAGTGCCAGAATCACCAGGAGCATCTGTGCAAAAGCTGCTGCCTCTGTGACCGCATTGAGGCACGTTCGCGTGTCTGCGAGTATATAGACGGCTCTTTCGCGTTCACTCCGAGGGAAACGGTCCGCTATTGCTTCTGTGCGCACAGACGCGATTCCCTTGTCTCTTGCGAACACAGGGAACTCTGTGCATCCAAATCTACAGGCTAAGGACGCGTCTGCATATGTTTTGGTGAACAATCGAGTGTGCGTGTTCTGACAGCTGCCTCTATGCAGACGTCTCCACAGAGCCACTTCTGAATGCCCCGCAGCCCAGGACTGAATGGATACACTAACAAGTGCACCGGTGTGAGCAACCACATATGCAGAAGGACGTCTTTCATCTCACAGAAGCGCGAACGTCTTGGCGTTCAAGCACATGGCAGAAACAAGGTGTGAACAGATGAGCTGCTGCTATTTTCTCCGTTCGGCATGCTTCGTTGTAGCTCTCTTGCCGGTCGCCGGCTTAGCGGCTTGCTTTGCGCGACTAGCTCTGGGGAGAGAAGGAGATAGCGCCGGAAACCTCGCCTTTTGCCTTCTTCGGCGCTGGAACCTGGTTGCTGCGCCTTCTCTTTGTCCATGTGCACACACACGATTCCTCAGCGAAAACCATGCAGAAACCTTTCCACGAGCACCCAGGGATGTGCACCCAGCACCACGTGCACGCACACGCAGCTAGAGAAAAGCACCTACCTTTTCACACACTGATGCCTAAGCAAACGCGTGGCCACACACACGCACACATCCGCAAGCGCGCCTACTCCCATCTATTGAGGGAAAGACGGACGAGCTCTTTGGTTGCTCTTCACAGGCTTGTCCCTGATCTATAGCTGAGGGCAAACACTTGTGTGCTTGTGGGAGAGCCTGTGTCTTTCCTGGAAGCGTTTGGGAGTTTTGCTCAGACGCGTGTTTCCTCAAGTTCAAGAATCAAGATCTAGGATACCTGCAGACAGGTGCCTGTTTGTGTGGAGACAGTCTGTTTGAAACTGTGTTCCTCAGCGCCCGCTCTTTCTCCCCGTCGCTCCACACGCCTGGGAGTCCCTTTCTTTCTCTCCACAAGCACGTGTGTTGACTTCGTCGCACATGTGCATCTGCACAAGCGTTGAGCTCAGCAGAGCGTGTCTCTTGACACTTGATGTGCGTTGGCTGTGTCTGCCTGCTCCAGTGAAGAGAGAAACGGGAAATCATCTTGGTAGAGGCAACAAAGCAAAAGCGAGGCAGGATTGACATCTGCTCAACAGAGACGGATTCCCTGCGCTGACACAGTTCACAGTTACACGAGAAGCAATCTGAGCGGTCCGTCGACCGGAGACGTGTTTCCCAAGAGGTCGTTTAGCGAGTGAACAGCAGTGTGCGCGACTTTCAGGAGTGTGCCTGGAAAGTGCCAGAATCACCAGGAGCATCTGTGCAAAAGCTGCTGCCTCTGTGACCGCATTGAGGCACGTTCGCGTGTCTGCGAGTATATAGACGGCTCTTTCGCGTTCACTCCGAGGGAAACGGTCCGCTATTGCTTCTGTGCGCACAGACGCGATTCCCTTGTCTCTTGCGAACACAGGGAACTCTGTGCATCCAAATCTACAGGCTAAGGACGCGTCTGCATATGTTTTGGTGAACAATCGAGTGTGCGTGTTCTGACAGCTGCCTCTATGCAGACGTCTCCACAGAGCCACTTCTGAATGCCCCGCAGCCCAGGACTGAATGGATACACTAACAAGTGCACCGGTGTGAGCAACCACATATGCAGAAGGACGTCTTTCATCTCACAGAAGCGCGAACGTCTTGGCGTTCAAGCACATGGCAGAAACAAGGTGTGAACAGATGAGCTGCTGCTATTTTCTCCGTTCGGCATGCTTCGTTGTAGCTCTCTTGCCGGTCGCCGGCTTAGCGGCTTGCTTTGCGCGACTAGCTCTGGGGAGAGAAGGAGATAGCGCCGGAAACCTCGCCTTTTGCCTTCTTCGGCGCTGGAACCTGGTTGCTGCGCCTTCTCTTTGTCCATGTGCACACACACGATTCCTCAGCGAAAACCATGCAGAAACCTTTCCACGAGCACCCAGGGATGTGCACCCAGCACCACGTGCACGCACACGCAGCTAGAGAAAAGCACCTACCTTTTCACACACTGATGCCTAAGCAAACGCGTGGCCACACACACGCACACATCCGCAAGCGCGCCTACTCCCATCTATTGAGGGAAAGACGGACGAGCTCTTTGGTTGCTCTTCACAGGCTTGTCCCTGATCTATAGCTGAGGGCAAACACTTGTGTGCTTGTGGGAGAGCCTGTGTCTTTCCTGGAAGCGTTTGGGAGTTTTGCTCAGACGCGTGTTTCCTCAAGTTCAAGAATCAAGATCTAGGATACCTGCAGACAGGTGCCTGTTTGTGTGGAGACAGTCTGTTTGAAACTGTGTTCCTCAGCGCCCGCTCTTTCTCCCCGTCGCTCCACACGCCTGGGAGTCCCTTTCTTTCTCTCCACAAGCACGTGTGTTGACTTCGTCGCACATGTGCATCTGCACAAGCGTTGAGCTCAGCAGAGCGTGTCTCTTGACACTTGATGTGCGTTGGCTGTGTCTGCCTGCTCCAGTGAAGAGAGAAACGGGAAATCATCTTGGTAGAGGCAACAAAGCAAAAGCGAGGCAGGATCCACATCTGCTCAACAGAGACGGATTCCCTGCGCTGACACAGTTCACAGTTACACGAGAAGCAATCTGAGCGGTCCGTCGACCGGAGACGTGTTTCCCAAGAGGTCGTTTAGCGAGTGAACAGCAGTGTGCGCGACTTTCAGGAGTGTGCCTGGAAAGTGCCAGAATCACCAGGAGCATCTGTGCAAAAGCTGCTGCCTCTGTGACCGCATTGAGGCACGTTCGCGTGTCTGCGAGTATATAGACGGCTCTTTCGCGTTCACTCCGAGGGAAACGGTCCGCTATTGCTTCTGTGCGCACAGACGCGATTCCCTTGTCTCTTGCGAACACAGGGAACTCTGTGCATCCAAATCTACAGGCTAAGGACGCGTCTGCATATGTTTTGGTGAACAATCGAGTGTGCGTGTTCTGACAGCTGCCTCTATGCAGACGTCTCCACAGAGCCACTTCTGAATGCCCCGCAGCCCAGGACTGAATGGATACACTAACAAGTGCACCGGTGTGAGCAACCACATATGCAGAAGGACGTCTTTCATCTCACAGAAGCGCGAACGTCTTGGCGTTCAAGCACATGGCAGAAACAAGGTGTGAACAGATGAGCTGCTGCTATTTTCTCCGTTCGGCATGCTTCGTTGTAGCTCTCTTGCCGGTCGCCGGCTTAGCGGCTTGCTTTGCGCGACTAGCTCTGGGGAGAGAAGGAGATAGCGCCGGAAACCTCGCCTTTTGCCTTCTTCGGCGCTGGAACCTGGTTGCTGCGCCTTCTCTTTGTCCATGTGCACACACACGATTCCTCAGCGAAAACCATGCAGAAACCTTTCCACGAGCACCCAGGGATGTGCACCCAGCACCACGTGCACGCACACGCAGCTAGAGAAAAGCACCTACCTTTTCACACACTGATGCCTAAGCAAACGCGTGGCCACACACACGCACACATCCGCAAGCGCGCCTACTCCCATCTATTGAGGGAAAGACGGACGAGCTCTTTGGTTGCTCTTCACAGGCTTGTCCCTGATCTATAGCTGAGGGCAAACACTTGTGTGCTTGTGGGAGAGCCTGTGTCTTTCCTGGAAGCGTTTGGGAGTTTTGCTCAGACGCGTGTTTCCTCAAGTTCAAGAATCAAGATCTAGGATACCTGCAGACAGGTGCCTGTTTGTGTGGAGACAGTCTGTTTGAAACTGTGTTCCTCAGCGCCCGCTCTTTCTCCCCGTCGCTCCACACGCCTGGGAGTCCCTTTCTTTCTCTCCACAAGCACGTGTGTTGACTTCGTCGCACATGTGCATCTGCACAAGCGTTGAGCTCAGCAGAGCGTGTCTCTTGACACTTGATGTGCGTTGGCTGTGTCTGCCTGCTCCAGTGAAGAGAGAAACGGGAAATCATCTTGGTAGAGGCAACAAAGCAAAGGCGAGGCAGGATTGACATCTGCTCAACAGAGACGGATTCCCTGCGCTGACACAGTTCACAGTTACACGAGAAGCAATCTGAGCGGTCCGTCGACCGGAGACGTGTTTCCCAAGAGGTCGTTTAGCGAGTGAACAGCAGTGTGCGCGACTTTCAGGAGTGTGCCTGGAAAGTGCCAGAATCACCAGGAGCATCTGTGCAAAAGCTGCTGCCTCTGTGACCGCATTGAGGCACGTTCGCGTGTCTGCGAGTATATAGACGGCTCTTTCGCGTTCACTCCGAGGGAAACGGTCCGCTATTGCTTCTGTGCGCACAGACGCGATTCCCTTGTCTCTTGCGAACACAGGGAACTCTGTGCATCCAAATCTACAGGCTAAGGACGCGTCTGCATATGTTTTGGTGAACAATCGAGTGTGCGTGTTCTGACAGCTGCCTCTATGCAGACGTCTCCACAGAGCCACTTCTGAATGCCCCGCAGCCCAGGACTGAATGGATACACTAACAAGTGCACCGGTGTGAGCAACCACATATGCAGAAGGACGTCTTTCATCCCACAGAAGCGCGAACGTCTTGGCGTTCAAGCACATGGCAGAAACAAGGTGTGAACAGATGAGCTGCTGCTATTTTCTCCGTTCGGCATGCTTCGTTGTAGCTCTCTTGCCGGTCGCCGGCTTAGCGGCTTGCTTTGCGCGACTAGCTCTGGGGAGAGAAGGAGATAGCGCCGGAAACCTCGCCTTTTGCCTTCTTCGGCGCTGGAACCTGGTTGCTGCGCCTTCTCTTTGTCCATGTGCACACACACGATTCCTCAGCGAAAACCATGCAGAAACCTTTCCACGAGCACCCAGGGATGTGCACCCAGCACCACGTGCACGCACACGCAGCTAGAGAAAAGCACCTACCTTTTCACACACTGATGCCTAAGCAAACGCGTGGCCACACACACGCACACATCCGCAAGCGCGCCTACTCCCATCTATTGAGGGAAAGACGGACGAGCTCTTTGGTTGCTCTTCACAGGCTTGTCCCTGATCTATAGCTGAGGGCAAACACTTGTGTGCTTGTGGGAGAGCCTGTGTCTTTCCTGGAAGCGTTTGGGAGTTTTGCTCAGACGCGTGTTTCCTCAAGTTCAAGAATCAAGATCTAGGATACCTGCAGACAGGTGCCTGTTTGTGTGGAGACAGTCTGTTTGAAACTGTGTTCCTCAGCGCCCGCTCTTTCTCCCCGTCGCTCCACACGCCTGGGAGTCCCTTTCTTTCTCTCCACAAGCACGTGTGTTGACTTCGTCGCACATGTGCATCTGCACAAGCGTTGAGCTCAGCAGAGCGTGTCTCTTGACACTTGATGTGCGTTGGCTGTGTCTGCCTGCTCCAGTGAAGAGAGAAACGGGAAATCATCTTGGTAGAGGCAACAAAGCAAAGGCGAGGCAGGATTGACATCTGCTCAACAGAGACGGATTCCCTGCGCTGACACAGTTCACAGTTACACGAGAAGCAATCTGAGCGGTCCGTCGACCGGAGACGTGTTTCCCAAGAGGTCGTTTAGCGAGTGAACAGCAGTGTGCGCGACTTTCAGGAGTGTGCCTGGAAAGTGCCAGAATCACCAGGAGCATCTGTGCAAAAGCTGCTGCCTCTGTGACCGCATTGAGGCACGTTCGCGTGTCTGCGAGTATATAGACGGCTCTTTCGCGTTCACTCCGAGGGAAACGGTCCGCTATTGCTTCTGTGCGCACAGACGCGATTCCCTTGTCTCTTGCGAACACAGGGAACTCTGTGCATCCAAATCTACAGGCTAAGGACGCGTCTGCATATGTTTTGGTGAACAATCGAGTGTGCGTGTTCTGACAGCTGCCTCTATGCAGACGTCTCCACAGAGCCACTTCTGAATGCCCCGCAGCCCAGGACTGAATGGATACACTAACAAGTGCACCGGTGTGAGCAACCACATATGCAGAAGGACGTCTTTCATCTCACAGAAGCGCGAACGTCTTGGCGTTCAAGCACATGGCAGAAACAAGGTGTGAACAGATGAGCTGCTGCTATTTTCTCCGTTCGGCATGCTTCGTTGTAGCTCTCTTGCCGGTCGCCGGCTTAGCGGCTTGCTTTGCGCGACTAGCTCTGGGGAGAGAAGGAGATAGCGCCGGAAACCTCGCCTTTTGCCTTCTTCGGCGCTGGAACCTGGTTGCTGCGCCTTCTCTTTGTCCATGTGCACACACACGATTCCTCAGCGAAAACCATGCAGAAACCTTTCCACGAGCACCCAGGGATGTGCACCCAGCACCACGTGCACGCACACGCAGCTAGAGAAAAGCACCTACCTTTTCACACACTGATGCCTAAGCAAACGCGTGGCCACACACACGCACACATCCGCAAGCGCGCCTACTCCCATCTATTGAGGGAAAGACGGACGAGCTCTTTGGTTGCTCTTCACAGGCTTGTCCCTGATCTATAGCTGAGGGCAAACACTTGTGTGCTTGTGGGAGAGCCTGTGTCTTTCCTGGAAGCGTTTGGGAGTTTTGCTCAGACGCGTGTTTCCTCAAGTTCAAGAATCAAGATCTAGGATACCTGCAGACAGGTGCCTGTTTGTGTGGAGACAGTCTGTTTGAAACTGTGTTCCTCAGCGCCCGCTCTTTCTCCCCGTCGCTCCACACGCCTGGGAGTCCCTTTCTTTCTCTCCACAAGCACGTGTGTTGACTTCGTCGCACATGTGCATCTGCACAAGCGTTGAGCTCAGCAGAGCGTGTCTCTTGACACTTGATGTGCGTTGGCTGTGTCTGCGTGCTCCAGTGAAGAGAGAAACGGGAAATCATCTTGGTAGAGGCAACAAAGCAAAAGCGAGGCAGGATTGACATCTGCTCAACAGAGACGGATTCCCTGCGCTGACACAGTTCACAGTTACACGAGAAGCAATCTGAGCGGTCCGTCGACCGGAGACGTGTTTCCCAAGAGGTCGTTTAGCGAGTGAACAGCAGTGTGCGCGACTTTCAGGAGTGTGCCTGGAAAGTGCCAGAATCACCAGGAGCATCTGTGCAAAAGCTGCTGCCTCTGTGACCGCATTGAGGCACGTTCGCGTGTCTGCGAGTATATAGACGGCTCTTTCGCGTTCACTCCGAGGGAAACGGTCCGCTATTGCTTCTGTGCGCACAGACGCGATTCCCTTGTCTCTTGCGAACACAGGGAACTCTGTGCATCCAAATCTACAGGCTAAGGACGCGTCTGCATATGTTTTGGTGAACAATCGAGTGTGCGTGTTCTGACAGCTGCCTCTATGCAGACGTCTCCACAGAGCCACTTCTGAATGCCCCGCAGCCCAGGACTGAATGGATACACTAACAAGTGCACCGGTGTGAGCAACCACATATGCAGAAGGACGTCTTTCATCTCACAGAAGCGCGAACGTCTTGGCGTTCAAGCACATGGCAGAAACAAGGTGTGAACAGATGAGCTGCTGCTATTTTCTCCGTTCGGCATGCTTCGTTGTAGCTCTCTTGCCGGTCGCCGGCTTAGCGGCTTGCTTTGCGCGACTAGCTCTGGGGAGAGAAGGAGATAGCGCCGGAAACCTCGCCTTTTGCCTTCTTCGGCGCTGGAACCTGGTTGCTGCGCCTTCTCTTTGTCCATGTGCACACACACGATTCCTCAGCGAAAACCATGCAGAAACCTTTCCACGAGCACCCAGGGATGTGCACCCAGCACCACGTGCACGCACACGCAGCTAGAGAAAAGCACCTACCTTTTCACACACTGATGCCTAAGCAAACGCGTGGCCACACACACGCACACATCCGCAAGCGCGCCTACTCCCATCTATTGAGGGAAAGACGGACGAGCTCTTTGGTTGCTCTTCACAGGCTTGTCCCTGATCTATAGCTGAGGGCAAACACTTGTGTGCTTGTGGGAGAGCCTGTGTCTTTCCTGGAAGCGTTAGGGAGTTTTGCTCAGACGCGTGTTTCCTCAAGTTCAAGAATCAAGATCTAGGATACCTGCAGACAGGTGCCTGTTTGTGTGGAGACAGTCTGTTTGAAACTGTGTTCCTCAGCGCCCGCTCTTTCTCCCCGTCGCTCCACACGCCTGGGAGTCCCTTTCTTTCTCTCCACAAGCACGTGTGTTGACTTCGTCGCACATGTGCATCTGCACAAGCGTTGAGCTCAGCAGAGCGTGTCTCTTGACACTTGATGTGCGTTGGCTGTGTCTGCGTGCTCCAGTGAAGAGAGAAACGGGAAATCATCTTGGTAGAGGCAACAAAGCAAAAGCGAGGCAGGATTGACATCTGCTCAACAGAGACGGATTCCCTGCGCTGACACAGTTCACAGTTACACGAGAAGCAATCTGAGCGGTCCGTCGACCGGAGACGTGTTTCCCAAGAGGTCGTTTAGCGAGTGAACAGCAGTGTGCGCGACTTTCAGGAGTGTGCCTGGAAAGTGCCAGAATCACCAGGAGCATCTGTGCAAAAGCTGCTGCCTCTGTGACCGCATTGAGGCACGTTCGCGTGTCTGCGAGTATATAGACGGCTCTTTCGCGTTCACTCCGAGGGAAACGGTCCGCTATTGCTTCTGTGCGCACAGACGCGATTCCCTTGTCTCTTGCGAACACAGGGAACTCTGTGCATCCAAATCTACAGGCTAAGGACGCGTCTGCATATGTTTTGGTGAACAATCGAGTGTGCGTGTTCTGACAGCTGCCTCTATGCAGACGTCTCCACAGAGCCACTTCTGAATGCCCCGCAGCCCAGGACTGAATGGATACACTAACAAGTGCACCGGTGTGAGCAACCACATATGCAGAAGGACGTCTTTCATCTCACAGAAGCGCGAACGTCTTGGCGTTCAAGCACATGGCAGAAACAAGGTGTGAACAGATGAGCTGCTGCTATTTTCTCCGTTCGGCATGCTTCGTTGTAGCTCTCTTGCCGGTCGCCGGCTTAGCGGCTTGCTTTGCGCGACTAGCTCTGGGGAGAGAAGGAGATAGCGCCGGAAACCTCGCCTTTTGCCTTCTTCGGCGCTGGAACCTGGTTGCTGCGCCTTCTCTTTGTCCATGTGCACACACACGATTCCTCAGCGAAAACCATGCAGAAACCTTTCCACGAGCACCCAGGGATGTGCACCCAGCACCACGTGCACGCACACGCAGCTAGAGAAAAGCACCTACCTTTTCACACACTGATGCCTAAGCAAACGCGTGGCCACACACACGCACACATCCGCAAGCGCGCCTACTCCCATCTATTGAGGGAAAGACGGACGAGCTCTTTGGTTGCTCTTCACAGGCTTGTCCCTGATCTATAGCTGAGGGCAAACACTTGTGTGCTTGTGGGAGAGCCTGTGTCTTTCCTGGAAGCGTTTGGGAGTTTTGCTCAGACGCGTGTTTCCTCAAGTTCAAGAATCAAGATCTAGGATACCTGCAGACAGGTGCCTGTTTGTGTGGAGACAGTCTGTTTGAAACTGTGTTCCTCAGCGCCCGCTCTTTCTCCCCGTCGCTCCACACGCCTGGGAGTCCCTTTCTTTCTCTCCACAAGCACGTGTGTTGACTTCGTCGCACATGTGCATCTGCACAAGCGTTGAGCTCAGCAGAGCGTGTCTCTTGACACTTGATGTGCGTTGGCTGTGTCTGCCTGCTCCAGTGAAGAGAGAAACGGGAAATCATCTTGGTAGAGGCAACAAAGCAAAAGCGAGGCAGGATTGACATCTGCTCAACAGAGACGGATTCCCTGCGCTGACACAGTTCACAGTTACACGAGAAGCAATCTGAGCGGTCCGTCGACCGGAGACGTGTTTCCCAAGAGGTCGTTTAGCGAGTGAACAGCAGTGTGCGCGACTTTCAGGAGTGTGCCTGGAAAGTGCCAGAATCACCAGGAGCATCTGTGCAAAAGCTGCTGCCTCTGTGACCGCATTGAGGCACGTTCGCGTGTCTGCGAGTATATAGACGGCTCTTTCGCGTTCACTCCGAGGGAAACGGTCCGCTATTGCTTCTGTGCGCACAGACGCGATTCCCTTGTCTCTTGCGAACACAGGGAACTCTGTGCATCCAAATCTACAGGCTAAGGACGCGTCTGCATATGTTTTGGTGAACAATCGAGTGTGCGTGTTCTGACAGCTGCCTCTATGCAGACGTCTCCACAGAGCCACTTCTGAATGCCCCGCAGCCCAGGACTGAATGGATACACTAACAAGTGCACCGGTGTGAGCAACCACATATGCAGAAGGACGTCTTTCATCTCACAGAAGCGCGAACGTCTTGGCGTTCAAGCACATGGCAGAAACAAGGTGTGAACAGATGAGCTGCTGCTATTTTCTCCGTTCGGCATGCTTCGTTGTAGCTCTCTTGCCGGTCGCCGGCTTAGCGGCTTGCTTTGCGCGACTAGCTCTGGGGAGAGAAGGAGATAGCGCCGGAAACCTCGCCTTTTGCCTTCTTCGGCGCTGGAACCTGGTTGCTGCGCCTTCTCTTTGTCCATGTGCACACACACGATTCCTCAGCGAAAACCATGCAGAAACCTTTCCACGAGCACCCAGGGATGTGCACCCAGCACCACGTGCACGCACACGCAGCTAGAGAAAAGCACCTACCTTTTCACACACTGATGCCTAAGCAAACGCGTGGCCACACACACGCACACATCCGCAAGCGCGCCTACTCCCATCTATTGAGGGAAAGACGGACGAGCTCTTTGGTTGCTCTTCACAGGCTTGTCCCTGATCTATAGCTGAGGGCAAACACTTGTGTGCTTGTGGGAGAGCCTGTGTCTTTCCTGGAAGCGTTTGGGAGTTTTGCTCAGACGCGTGTTTCCTCAAGTTCAAGAATCAAGATCTAGGATACCTGCAGACAGGTGCCTGTTTGTGTGGAGACAGTCTGTTTGAAACTGTGTTCCTCAGCGCCCGCTCTTTCTCCCCGTCGCTCCACACGCCTGGGAGTCCCTTTCTTTCTCTCCACAAGCACGTGTGTTGACTTCGTCGCACATGTGCATCTGCACAAGCGTTGAGCTCAGCAGAGCGTGTCTCTTGACACTTGATGTGCGTTGGCTGTGTCTGCCTGCTCCAGTGAAGAGAGAAACGGGAAATCATCTTGGTAGAGGCAACAAAGCAAAGGCGAGGCAGGATTGACATCTGCTCAACAGAGACGGATTCCCTGCGCTGACACAGTTCACAGTTACACGAGAAGCAATCTGAGCGGTCCGTCGACCGGAGACGTGTTTCCCAAGAGGTCGTTTAGCGAGTGAACAGCAGTGTGCGCGACTTTCAGGAGTGTGCCTGGAAAGTGCCAGAATCACCAGGAGCATCTGTGCAAAAGCTGCTGCCTCTGTGACCGCATTGAGGCACGTTCGCGTGTCTGCGAGTATATAGACGGCTCTTTCGCGTTCACTCCGAGGGAAACGGTCCGCTATTGCTTCTGTGCGCACAGACGCGATTCCCTTGTCTCTTGCGAACACAGGGAACTCTGTGCATCCAAATCTACAGGCTAAGGACGCGTCTGCATATGTTTTGGTGAACAATCGAGTGTGCGTGTTCTGACAGCTGCCTCTATGCAGACGTCTCCACAGAGCCACTTCTGAATGCCCCGCAGCCCAGGACTGAATGGATACACTAACAAGTGCACCGGTGTGAGCAACCACATATGCAGAAGGACGTCTTTCATCTCACAGAAGCGCGAACGTCTTGGCGTTCAAGCACATGGCAGAAACAAGGTGTGAACAGATGAGCTGCTGCTATTTTCTCCGTTCGGCATGCTTCGTTGTAGCTCTCTTGCCGGTCGCCGGCTTAGCGGCTTGCTTTGCGCGACTAGCTCTGGGGAGAGAAGGAGATAGCGCCGGAAACCTCGCCTTTTGCCTTCTTCGGCGCTGGAACCTGGTTGCTGCGCCTTCTCTTTGTCCATGTGCACACACACGATTCCTCAGCGAAAACCATGCAGAAACCTTTCCACGAGCACCCAGGGATGTGCACCCAGCACCACGTGCACGCACACGCAGCTAGAGAAAAGCACCTACCTTTTCACACACTGATGCCTAAGCAAACGCGTGGCCACACACACGCACACATCCGCAAGCGCGCCTACTCCCATCTATTGAGGGAAAGACGGACGAGCTCTTTGGTTGCTCTTCACAGGCTTGTCCCTGATCTATAGCTGAGGGCAAACACTTGTGTGCTTGTGGGAGAGCCTGTGTCTTTCCTGGAAGCGTTTGGGAGTTTTGCTCAGACGCGTGTTTCCTCAAGTTCAAGAATCAAGATCTAGGATACCTGCAGACAGGTGCCTGTTTGTGTGGAGACAGTCTGTTTGAAACTGTGTTCCTCAGCGCCCGCTCTTTCTCCCCGTCGCTCCACACGCCTGGGAGTCCCTTTCTTTCTCTCCACAAGCACGTGTGTTGACTTCGTCGCACATGTGCATCTGCACAAGCGTTGAGCTCAGCAGAGCGTGTCTCTTGACACTTGATGTGCGTTGGCTGTGTCTGCCTGCTCCAGTGAAGAGAGAAACGGGAAATCATCTTGGTAGAGGCAACAAAGCAAAAGCGAGGCAGGATTGACATCTGCTCAACAGAGACGGATTCCCTGCGCTGACACAGTTCACAGTTACACGAGAAGCAATCTGAGCGGTCCGTCGACCGGAGACGTGTTTCCCAAGAGGTCGTTTAGCGAGTGAACAGCAGTGTGCGCGACTTTCAGGAGTGTGCCTGGAAAGTGCCAGAATCACCAGGAGCATCTGTGCAAAAGCTGCTGCCTCTGTGACCGCATTGAGGCACGTTCGCGTGTCTGCGAGTATATAGACGGCTCTTTCGCGTTCACTCCGAGGGAAACGGTCCGCTATTGCTTCTGTGCGCACAGACGCGATTCCCTTGTCTCTTGCGAACACAGGGAACTCTGTGCATCCAAATCTACAGGCTAAGGACGCGTCTGCATATGTTTTGGTGAACAATCGAGTGTGCGTGTTCTGACAGCTGCCTCTATGCAGACGTCTCCACAGAGCCACTTCTGAATGCCCCGCAGCCCAGGACTGAATGGATACACTAACAAGTGCACCGGTGTGAGCAACCACATATGCAGAAGGACGTCTTTCATCTCACAGAAGCGCGAACGTCTTGGCGTTCAAGCACATGGCAGAAACAAGGTGTGAACAGATGAGCTGCTGCTATTTTCTCCGTTCGGCATGCTTCGTTGTAGCTCTCTTGCCGGTCGCCGGCTTAGCGGCTTGCTTTGCGCGACTAGCTCTGGGGAGAGAAGGAGATAGCGCCGGAAACCTCGCCTTTTGCCTTCTTCGGCGCTGGAACCTGGTTGCTGCGCCTTCTCTTTGTCCATGTGCACACACACGATTCCTCAGCGAAAACCATGCAGAAACCTTTCCACGAGCACCCAGGGATGTGCACCCAGCACCACGTGCACGCACACGCAGCTAGAGAAAAGCACCTACCTTTTCACACACTGATGCCTAAGCAAACGCGTGGCCACACACACGCACACATCCGCAAGCGCGCCTACTCCCATCTATTGAGGGAAAGACGGACGAGCTCTTTGGTTGCTCTTCACAGGCTTGTCCCTGATCTATAGCTGAGGGCAAACACTTGTGTGCTTGTGGGAGAGCCTGTGTCTTTCCTGGAAGCGTTTGGGAGTTTTGCTCAGACGCGTGTTTCCTCAAGTTCAAGAATCAAGATCTAGGATACCTGCAGACAGGTGCCTGTTTGTGTGGAGACAGTCTGTTTGAAACTGTGCTCCTCAGCGCCCGCTCTTTCTCCCCGTCGCTCCACACGCCTGGGAGTCCCTTTCTTTCTCTCCACAAGCACGTGTGTTGACTTCGTCGCACATGTGCATCTGCACAAGCGTTGAGCTCAGCAGAGCGTGTCTCTTGACACTTGATGTGCGTTGGCTGTGTCTGCCTGCTCCAGTGAAGAGAGAAACGGGAAATCATCTTGGTAGAGGCAACAAAGCAAAAGCGAGGCAGGATTGACATCTGCTCAACAGAGACGGATTCCCTGCGCTGACACAGTTCACAGTTACACGAGAAGCAATCTGAGCGGTCCGTCGACCGGAGACGTGTTTCCCAAGAGGTCGTTTAGCGAGTGAACAGCAGTGTGCGCGACTTTCAGGAGTGTGCCTGGAAAGTGCCAGAATCACCAGGAGCATCTGTGCAAAAGCTGCTGCCTCTGTGACCGCATTGAGGCACGTTCGCGTGTCTGCGAGTATATAGACGGCTCTTTCGCGTTCACTCCGAGGGAAACGGTCCGCTATTGCTTCTGTGCGCACAGACGCGATTCCCTTGTCTCTTGCGAACACAGGGAACTCTGTGCATCCAAATCTACAGGCTAAGGACGCGTCTGCATATGTTTTGGTGAACAATCGAGTGTGCGTGTTCTGACAGCTGCCTCTATGCAGACGTCTCCACAGAGCCACTTCTGAATGCCCCGCAGCCCAGGACTGAATGGATACACTAACAAGTGCACCGGTGTGAGCAACCACATATGCAGAAGGACGTCTTTCATCTCACAGAAGCGCGAACGTCTTGGCGTTCAAGCACATGGCAGAAACAAGGTGTGAACAGATGAGCTGCTGCTATTTTCTCCGTTCGGCATGCTTCGTTGTAGCTCTCTTGCCGGTCGCCGGCTTAGCGGCTTGCTTTGCGCGACTAGCTCTGGGGAGAGAAGGAGATAGCGCCGGAAACCTCGCCTTTTGCCTTCTTCGGCGCTGTAACCTGGTTGCTGCGCCTTCTCTTTGTCCATGTGCACACACACGATTCCTCAGCGAAAACCATGCAGAAACCTTTCCACGAGCACCCAGGGATGTGCACCCAGCACCACGTGCACGCACACGCAGCTAGAGAAAAGCACCTACCTTTTCACACACTGAAGCCTAAGCAAACGCGTGGCCACACACACGCACACATCCGCAAGCGCGCCTACTCCCATCTATTGAGGGAAAGACGGACGAGCTCTTTGGTTGCTCTTCACAGGCTTGTCCCTGATCTATAGCTGAGGGCAAACACTTGTGTGCTTGTGGGAGAGCCTGTGTCTTTCCTGGAAGCGTTTGGGAGTTTTGCTCAGACGCGTGTTTCCTCAAGTTCAAGAATCAAGATCTAGGATACCTGCAGACAGGTGCCTGTTTGTGTGGAGACAGTCTGTTTGAAACTGTGTTCCTCAGCGCCCGCTCTTTCTCCCCGTCGCTCCACACGCCTGGGAGTCCCTTTCTTTCTCTCCACAAGCACGTGTGTTGACTTCGTCGCACATGTGCATCTGCACAAGCGTTGAGCTCAGCAGAGCGTGTCTCTTGACACTTGATGTGCGTTGGCTGTGTCTGCCTGCTCCAGTGAAGAGAGAAACGGGAAATCATCTTGGTAGAGGCAACAAAGCAAAAGCGAGGCAGGATTGACATCTGCTCAACAGAGACGGATTCCCTGCGCTGACACAGTTCACAGTTACACGAGAAGCAATCTGAGCGGTCCGTCGACCGGAGACGTGTTTCCCAAGAGGTCGTTTAGCGAGTGAACAGCAGTGTGCGCGACTTTCAGGAGTGTGCCTGGAAAGTGCCAGAATCACCAGGAGCATCTGTGCAAAAGCTGCTGCCTCTGTGACCGCATTGAGGCACGTTCGCGTGTCTGCGAGTATATAGACGGCTCTTTCGCGTTCACTCCGAGGGAAACGGTCCGCTATTGCTTCTGTGCGCACAGACGCGATTCCCTTGTCTCTTGCGAACACAGGGAACTCTGTGCATCCAAATCTACAGGCTAAGGACGCGTCTGCATATGTTTTGGTGAACAATCGAGTGTGCGTGTTCTGACAGCTGCCTCTATGCAGACGTCTCCACAGAGCCACTTCTGAATGCCCCGCAGCCCAGGACTGAATGGATACACTAACAAGTGCACCGGTGTGAGCAACCACATATGCAGAAGGACGTCTTTCATCTCACAGAAGCGCGAACGTCTTGGCGTTCAAGCACATGGCAGAAACAAGGTGTGAACAGATGAGCTGCTGCTATTTTCTCCGTTCGGCATGCTTCGTTGTAGCTCTCTTGCCGGTCGCCGGCTTAGCGGCTTGCTTTGCGCGACTAGCTCTGGGGAGAGAAGGAGATAGCGCCGGAAACCTCGCCTTTTGCCTTCTTCGGCGCTGGAACCTGGTTGCTGCGCCTTCTCTTTGTCCATGTGCACACACACGATTCCTCAGCGAAAACCATGCAGAAACCTTTCCACGAGCACCCAGGGATGTGCACCCAGCACCACGTGCACGCACACGCAGCTAGAGAAAAGCACCTACCTTTTCACACACTGATGCCTAAGCAAACGCGTGGCCACACACACGCACACATCCGCAAGCGCGCCTACTCCCATCTATTGAGGGAAAGACGGACGAGCTCTTTGGTTGCTCTTCACAGGCTTGTCCCTGATCTATAGCTGAGGGCAAACACTTGTGTGCTTGTGGGAGAGCCTGTGTCTTTCCTGGAAGCGTTTGGGAGTTTTGCTCAGACGCGTGTTTCCTCAAGTTCAAGAATCAAGATCTAGGATACCTGCAGACAGGTGCCTGTTTGTGTGGAGACAGTCTGTTTGAAACTGTGTTCCTCAGCGCCCGCTCTTTCTCCCCGTCGCTCCACACGCCTGGGAGTCCCTTTCTTTCTCTCCACAAGCACGTGTGTTGACTTCGTCGCACATGTGCATCTGCACAAGCGTTGAGCTCAGCAGAGCGTGTCTCTTGACACTTGATGTGCGTTGGCTGTGTCTGCCTGCTCCAGTGAAGAGAGAAACGGGAAATCATCTTGGTAGAGGCAACAAAGCAAAAGCGAGGCAGGATTGACATCTGCTCAACAGAGACGGATTCCCTGCGCTGACACAGTTCACAGTTACACGAGAAGCAATCTGAGCGGTCCGTCGACCGGAGACGTGTTTCCCAAGAGGTCGTTTAGCGAGTGAACAGCAGTGTGCGCGACTTTCAGGAGTGTGCCTGGAAAGTGCCAGAATCACCAGGAGCATCTGTGCAAAAGCTGCTGCCTCTGTGACCGCATTGAGGCACGTTCGCGTGTCTGCGAGTATATAGACGGCTCTTTCGCGTTCACTCCGAGGGAAACGGTCCGCTATTGCTTCTGTGCGCACAGACGCGATTCCCTTGTCTCTTGCGAACACAGGGAACTCTGTGCATCCAAATCTACAGGCTAAGGACGCGTCTGCATATGTTTTGGTGAACAATCGAGTGTGCGTGTTCTGACAGCTGCCTCTATGCAGACGTCTCCACAGAGCCACTTCTGAATGCCCCGCAGCCCAGGACTGAATGGATACACTAACAAGTGCACCGGTGTGAGCAACCACATATGCAGAAGGACGTCTTTCATCTCAGAGAAGCGCGAACGTCTTGGCGTTCAAGCACATGGCAGAAACAAGGTGTGAACAGATGAGCTGCTGCTATTTTCTCCGTTCGGCATGCTTCGTTGTAGCTCTCTTGCCGGTCGCCGGCTTAGCGGCTTGCTTTGCGCGACTAGCTCTGGGGAGAGAAGGAGATAGCGCCGGAAACCTCGCCTTTTGCCTTCTTCGGCGCTGGAACCTGGTTGCTGCGCCTTCTCTTTGTCCATGTGCACACACACGATTCCTCAGCGAAAACCATGCAGAAACCTTTCCACGAGCACCCAGGGATGTGCACCCAGCACCACGTGCACGCACACGCAGCTAGAGAAAAGCACCTACCTTTTCACACACTGATGCCTAAGCAAACGCGTGGCCACACACACGCACACATCCGCAAGCGCGCCTACTCCCATCTATTGAGGGAAAGACGGACGAGCTCTTTGGTTGCTCTTCACAGGCTTGTCCCTGATCTATAGCTGAGGGCAAACACTTGTGTGCTTGTGGGAGAGCCTGTGTCTTTCCTGGAAGCGTTTGGGAGTTTTGCTCAGACGCGTGTTTCCTCAAGTTCAAGAATCAAGATCTAGGATACCTGCAGACAGGTGCCTGTTTGTGTGGAGACAGTCTGTTTGAAACTGTGTTCCTCAGCGCCCGCTCTTTCTCCCCGTCGCTCCACACGCCTGGGAGTCCCTTTCTTTCTCTCCACAAGCACGTGTGTTGACTTCGTCGCACATGTGCATCTGCACAAGCGTTGAGCTCAGCAGAGCGTGTCTCTTGACACTTGATGTGCGTTGGCTGTGTCTGCCTGCTCCAGTGAAGAGAGAAACGGGAAATCATCTTGGTAGAGGCAACAAAGCAAAAGCGAGGCAGGATTGACATCTGCTCAACAGAGACGGATTCCCTGCGCTGACACAGTTCACAGTTACACGAGAAGCAATCTGAGCGGTCCGTCGACCGGAGACGTGTTTCCCAAGAGGTCGTTTAGCGAGTGAACAGCAGTGTGCGCGACTTTCAGGAGTGTGCCTGGAAAGTGCCAGAATCACCAGGAGCATCTGTGCAAAAGCTGCTGCCTCTGTGACCGCATTGAGGCACGTTCGCGTGTCTGCGAGTATATAGACGGCTCTTTCGCGTTCACTCCGAGGGAAACGGTCCGCTATTGCTTCTGTGCGCACAGACGCGATTCCCTTGTCTCTTGCGAACACAGGGAACTCTGTGCATCCAAATCTACAGGCTAAGGACGCGTCTGCATATGTTTTGGTGAACAATCGAGTGTGCGTGTTCTGACAGCTGCCTCTATGCAGACGTCTCCACAGAGCCACTTCTGAATGCCCCGCAGCCCAGGACTGAATGGATACACTAACAAGTGCACCGGTGTGAGCAACCACATATGCAGAAGGACGTCTTTCATCTCACAGAAGCGCGAACGTCTTGGCGTTCAAGCACATGGCAGAAACAAGGTGTGAACAGATGAGCTGCTGCTATTTTCTCCGTTCGGCATGCTTCGTTGTAGCTCTCTTGCCGGTCGCCGGCTTAGCGGCTTGCTTTGCGCGACTAGCTCTGGGGAGAGAAGGAGATAGCGCCGGAAACCTCGCCTTTTGCCTTCTTCGGCGCTGGAACCTGGTTGCTGCGCCTTCTCTTTGTCCATGTGCACACACACGATTCCTCAGCGAAAACCATGCAGAAACCTTTCCACGAGCACCCAGGGATGTGCACCCAGCACCACGTGCACGCACACGCAGCTAGAGAAAAGCACCTACCTTTTCACACACTGATGCCTAAGCAAACGCGTGGCCACACACACGCACACATCCGCAAGCGCGCCTACTCCCATCTATTGAGGGAAAGACGGACGAGCTCTTTGGTTGCTCTTCACAGGCTTGTCCCTGATCTATAGCTGAGGGCAAACACTTGTGTGCTTGTGGGAGAGCCTGTGTCTTTCCTGGAAGCGTTTGGGAGTTTTGCTCAGACGCGTGTTTCCTCAAGTTCAAGAATCAAGATCTAGGATACCTGCAGACAGGTGCCTGTTTGTGTGGAGACAGTCTGTTTGAAACTGTGCTCCTCAGCGCCCGCTCTTTCTCCCCGTCGCTCCACACGCCTGGGAGTCCCTTTCTTTCTCTCCACAAGCACGTGTGTTGACTTCGTCGCACATGTGCATCTGCACAAGCGTTGAGCTCAGCAGAGCGTGTCTCTTGACACTTGATGTGCGTTGGCTGTGTCTGCCTGCTCCAGTGAAGAGAGAAACGGGAAATCATCTTGGTAGAGGCAACAAAGCAAAAGCGAGGCAGGATTGACATCTGCTCAACAGAGACGGATTCCCTGCGCTGACACAGTTCACAGTTACACGAGAAGCAATCTGAGCGGTCCGTCGACCGGAGACGTGTTTCCCAAGAGGTCGTTTAGCGAGTGAACAGCAGTGTGCGCGACTTTCAGGAGTGTGCCTGGAAAGTGCCAGAATCACCAGGAGCATCTGTGCAAAAGCTGCTGCCTCTGTGACCGCATTGAGGCACGTTCGCGTGTCTGCGAGTATATAGACGGCTCTTTCGCGTTCACTCCGAGGGAAACGGTCCGCTATTGCTTCTGTGCGCACAGACGCGATTCCCTTGTCTCTTGCGAACACAGGGAACTCTGTGCATCCAAATCTACAGGCTAAGGACGCGTCTGCATATGTTTTGGTGAACAATCGAGTGTGCGTGTTCTGACAGCTGCCTCTATGCAGACGTCTCCACAGAGCCACTTCTGAATGCCCCGCAGCCCAGGACTGAATGGATACACTAACAAGTGCACCGGTGTGAGCAACCACATATGCAGAAGGACGTCTTTCATCTCACAGAAGCGCGAACGTCTTGGCGTTCAAGCACATGGCAGAAACAAGGTGTGAACAGATGAGCTGCTGCTATTTTCTCCGTTCGGCATGCTTCGTTGTAGCTCTCTTGCCGGTCGCCGGCTTAGCGGCTTGCTTTGCGCGACTAGCTCTGGGGAGAGAAGGAGATAGCGCCGGAAACCTCGCCTTTTGCCTTCTTCGGCGCTGGAACCTGGTTGCTGCGCCTTCTCTTTGTCCATGTGCACACACACGATTCCTCAGCGAAAACCATGCAGAAACCTTTCCACGAGCACCCAGGGATGTGCACCCAGCACCACGTGCACGCACACGCAGCTAGAGAAAAGCACCTACCTTTTCACACACTGATGCCTAAGCAAACGCGTGGCCACACACACGCACACATCCGCAAGCGCGCCTACTCCCATCTATTGAGGGAAAGACGGACGAGCTCTTTGGTTGCTCTTCACAGGCTTGTCCCTGATCTATAGCTGAGGGCAAACACTTGTGTGCTTGTGGGAGAGCCTGTGTCTTTCCTGGAAGCGTTTGGGAGTTTTGCTCAGACGCGTGTTTCCTCAAGTTCAAGAATCAAGATCTAGGATACCTGCAGACAGGTGCCTGTTTGTGTGGAGACAGTCTGTTTGAAACTGTGTTCCTCAGCGCCCGCTCTTTCTCCCCGTCGCTCCACACGCCTGGGAGTCCCTTTCTTTCTCTCCACAAGCACGTGTGTTGACTTCGTCGCACATGTGCATCTGCACAAGCGTTGAGCTCAGCAGAGCGTGTCTCTTGACACTTGATGTGCGTTGGCTGTGTCTGCCTGCTCCAGTGAAGAGAGAAACGGGAAATCATCTTGGTAGAGGCAACAAAGCAAAAGCGAGGCAGGATTGACATCTGCTCAACAGAGACGGATTCCCTGCGCTGACACAGTTCACAGTTACACGAGAAGCAATCTGAGCGGTCCGTCGACCGGAGACGTGTTTCCCAAGAGGTCGTTTAGCGAGTGAACAGCAGTGTGCGCGACTTTCAGGAGTGTGCCTGGAAAGTGCCAGAATCACCAGGAGCATCTGTGCAAAAGCTGCTGCCTCTGTGACCGCATTGAGGCACGTTCGCGTGTCTGCGAGTATATAGACGGCTCTTTCGCGTTCACTCCGAGGGAAACGGTCCGCTATTGCTTCTGTGCGCACAGACGCGATTCCCTTGTCTCTTGCGAACACAGGGAACTCTGTGCATCCAAATCTACAGGCTAAGGACGCGTCTGCATATGTTTTGGTGAACAATCGAGTGTGCGTGTTCTGACAGCTGCCTCTATGCAGACGTCTCCACAGAGCCACTTCTGAATGCCCCGCAGCCCAGGACTGAATGGATACACTAACAAGTGCACCGGTGTGAGCAACCACATATGCAGAAGGACGTCTTTCATCTCACAGAAGCGCGAACGTCTTGGCGTTCAAGCACATGGCAGAAACAAGGTGTGAACAGATGAGCTGCTGCTATTTTCTCCGTTCGGCATGCTTCGTTGTAGCTCTCTTGCCGGTCGCCGGCTTAGCGGCTTGCTTTGCGCGACTAGCTCTGGGGAGAGAAGGAGATAGCGCCGGAAACCTCGCCTTTTGCCTTCTTCGGCGCTGGAACCTGGTTGCTGCGCCTTCTCTTTGTCCATGTGCACACACACGATTCCTCAGCGAAAACCATGCAGAAACCTTTCCACGAGCACCCAGGGATGTGCACCCAGCACCACGTGCACGCACACGCAGCTAGAGAAAAGCACCTACCTTTTCACACACTGATGCCTAAGCAAACGCGTGGCCACACACACGCACACATCCGCAAGCGCGCCTACTCCCATCTATTGAGGGAAAGACGGACGAGCTCTTTGGTTGCTCTTCACAGGCTTGTCCCTGATCTATAGCTGAGGGCAAACACTTGTGTGCTTGTGGGAGAGCCTGTGTCTTTCCTGGAAGCGTTTGGGAGTTTTGCTCAGACGCGTGTTTCCTCAAGTTCAAGAATCAAGATCTAGGATACCTGCAGACAGGTGCCTGTTTGTGTGGAGACAGTCTGTTTGAAACTGTGTTCCTCAGCGCCCGCTCTTTCTCCCCGTCGCTCCACACGCCTGGGAGTCCCTTTCTTTCTCTCCACAAGCACGTGTGTTGACTTCGTCGCACATGTGCATCTGCACAAGCGTTGAGCTCAGCAGAGCGTGTCTCTTGACACTTGATGTGCGTTGGCTGTGTCTGCCTGCTCCAGTGAAGAGAGAAACGGGAAATCATCTTGGTAGAGGCAACAAAGCAAAGGCGAGGCAGGATTGACATCTGCTCAACAGAGACGGATTCCCTGCGCTGACACAGTTCACAGTTACACGAGAAGCAATCTGAGCGGTCCGTCGACCGGAGACGTGTTTCCCAAGAGGTCGTTTAGCGAGTGAACAGCAGTGTGCGCGACTTTCAGGAGTGTGCCTGGAAAGTGCCAGAATCACCAGGAGCATCTGTGCAAAAGCTGCTGCCTCTGTGACCGCATTGAGGCACGTTCGCGTGTCTGCGAGTATATAGACGGCTCTTTCGCGTTCACTCCGAGGGAAACGGTCCGCTATTGCTTCTGTGCGCACAGACGCGATTCCCTTGTCTCTTGCGAACACAGGGAACTCTGTGCATCCAAATCTACAGGCTAAGGACGCGTCTGCATATGTTTTGGTGAACAATCGAGTGTGCGTGTTCTGACAGCTGCCTCTATGCAGACGTCTCCACAGAGCCACTTCTGAATGCCCCGCAGCCCAGGACTGAATGGATACACTAACAAGTGCACCGGTGTGAGCAACCACATATGCAGAAGGACGTCTTTCATCTCACAGAAGCGCGAACGTCTTGGCGTTCAAGCACATGGCAGAAACAAGGTGTGAACAGATGAGCTGCTGCTATTTTCTCCGTTCGGCATGCTTCGTTGTAGCTCTCTTGCCGGTCGCCGGCTTAGCGGCTTGCTTTGCGCGACTAGCTCTGGGGAGAGAAGGAGATAGCGCCGGAAACCTCGCCTTTTGCCTTCTTCGGCGCTGGAACCTGGTTGCTGCGCCTTCTCTTTGTCCATGTGCACACACACGATTCCTCAGCGAAAACCATGCAGAAACCTTTCCACGAGCACCCAGGGATGTGCACCCAGCACCACGTGCACGCACACGCAGCTAGAGAAAAGCACCTACCTTTTCACACACTGATGCCTAAGCAAACGCGTGGCCACACACACGCACACATCCGCAAGCGCGCCTACTCCCATCTATTGAGGGAAAGACGGACGAGCTCTTTGGTTGCTCTTCACAGGCTTGTCCCTGATCTATAGCTGAGGGCAAACACTTGTGTGCTTGTGGGAGAGCCTGTGTCTTTCCTGGAAGCGTTTGGGAGTTTTGCTCAGACGCGTGTTTCCTCAAGTTCAAGAATCAAGATCTAGGATACCTGCAGACAGGTGCCTGTTTGTGTGGAGACAGTCTGTTTGAAACTGTGTTCCTCAGCGCCCGCTCTTTCTCCCCGTCGCTCCACACGCCTGGGAGTCCCTTTCTTTCTCTCCACAAGCACGTGTGTTGACTTCGTCGCACATGTGCATCTGCACAAGCGTTGAGCTCAGCAGAGCGTGTCTCTTGACACTTGATGTGCGTTGGCTGTGTCTGCCTGCTCCAGTGAAGAGAGAAACGGGAAATCATCTTGGTAGAGGCAACAAAGCAAAGGCGAGGCAGGATTGACATCTGCTCAACAGAGACGGATTCCCTGCGCTGACACAGTTCACAGTTACACGAGAAGCAATCTGAGCGGTCCGTCGACCGGAGACGTGTTTCCCAAGAGGTCGTTTAGCGAGTGAACAGCAGTGTGCGCGACTTTCAGGAGTGTGCCTGGAAAGTGCCAGAATCACCAGGAGCATCTGTGCAAAAGCTGCTGCCTCTGTGACCGCATTGAGGCACGTTCGCGTGTCTGCGAGTATATAGACGGCTCTTTCGCGTTCACTCCGAGGGAAACGGTCCGCTATTGCTTCTGTGCGCACAGACGCGATTCCCTTGTCTCTTGCGAACACAGGGAACTCTGTGCATCCAAATCTACAGGCTAAGGACGCGTCTGCATATGTTTTGGTGAACAATCGAGTGTGCGTGTTCTGACAGCTGCCTCTATGCAGACGTCTCCACAGAGCCACTTCTGAATGCCCCGCAGCCCAGGACTGAATGGATACACTAACAAGTGCACCGGTGTGAGCAACCACATATGCAGAAGGACGTCTTTCATCTCACAGAAGCGCGAACGTCTTGGCGTTCAAGCACATGGCAGAAACAAGGTGTGAACAGATGAGCTGCTGCTATTTTCTCCGTTCGGCATGCTTCGTTGTAGCTCTCTTGCCGGTCGCCGGCTTAGCGGCTTGCTTTGCGCGACTAGCTCTGGGGAGAGAAGGAGATAGCGCCGGAAACCTCGCCTTTTGCCTTCTTCGGCGCTGGAACCTGGTTGCTGCGCCTTCTCTTTGTCCATGTGCACACACACGATTCCTCAGCGAAAACCATGCAGAAACCTTTCCACGAGCACCCAGGGATGTGCACCCAGCACCACGTGCACGCACACGCAGCTAGAGAAAAGCACCTACCTTTTCACACACTGATGCCTAAGCAAACGCGTGGCCACACACACGCACACATCCGCAAGCGCGCCTACTCCCATCTATTGAGGGAAAGACGGACGAGCTCTTTGGTTGCTCTTCACAGGCTTGTCCCTGATCTATAGCTGAGGGCAAACACTTGTGTGCTTGTGGGAGAGCCTGTGTCTTTCCTGGAAGCGTTTGGGAGTTTTGCTCAGACGCGTGTTTCCTCAAGTTCAAGAATCAAGATCTAAAATACCTGCAGACAGGTGCCTGTTTGTGTGGAGACAGTCTGTTTGAAACTGTGTTCCTCAGCGCCCGCTCTTTCTCCCCGTCGCTCCACACGCCTGGGAGTCCCTTTCTTTCTCTCCACAAGCACGTGTGTTGACTTCGTCGCACATGTGCATCTGCACAAGCGTTGAGCTCAGCAGAGCGTGTCTCTTGACACTTGATGTGCGTTGGCTGTGTCTGCCTGCTCCAGTGAAGAGAGAAACGGGAAATCATCTTGGTAGAGGCAACAAAGCAAAAGCGAGGCAGGATTGACATCTGCTCAACAGAGACGGATTCCCTGCGCTGACACAGTTCACAGTTACACGAGAAGCAATCTGAGCGGTCCGTCGACCGGAGACGTGTTTCCCAAGAGGTCGTTTAGCGAGTGAACAGCAGTGTGCGCGACTTTCAGGAGTGTGCCTGGAAAGTGCCAGAATCACCAGGAGCATCTGTGCAAAAGCTGCTGCCTCTGTGACCGCATTGAGGCACGTTCGCGTGTCTGCGAGTATATAGACGGCTCTTTCGCGTTCACTCCGAGGGAAACGGTCCGCTATTGCTTCTGTGCGCACAGACGCGATTCCCTTGTCTCTTGCGAACACAGGGAACTCTGTGCATCCAAATCTACAGGCTAAGGACGCGTCTGCATATGTTTTGGTGAACAATCGAGTGTGCGTGTTCTGACAGCTGCCTCTATGCAGACGTCTCCACAGAGCCACTTCTGAATGCCCCGCAGCCCAGGACTGAATGGATACACTAACAAGTGCACCGGTGTGAGCAACCACATATGCAGAAGGACGTCTTTCATCTCACAGAAGCGCGAACGTCTTGGCGTTCAAGCACATGGCAGAAACAAGGTGTGAACAGATGAGCTGCTGCTATTTTCTCCGTTCGGCATGCTTCGTTGTAGCTCTCTTGCCGGTCGCCGGCTTAGCGGCTTGCTTTGCGCGACTAGCTCTGGGGAGAGAAGGAGATAGCGCCGGAAACCTCGCCTTTTGCCTTCTTCGGCGCTGGAACCTGGTTGCTGCGCCTTCTCTTTGTCCATGTGCACACACACGATTCCTCAGCGAAAACCATGCAGAAACCTTTCCACGAGCACCCAGGGATGTGCACCCAGCACCACGTGCACGCACACGCAGCTAGAGAAAAGCACCTACCTTTTCACACACTGATGCCTAAGCAAACGCGTGGCCACACACACGCACACATCCGCAAGCGCGCCTACTCCCATCTATTGAGGGAAAGACGGACGAGCTCTTTGGTTGCTCTTCACAGGCTTGTCCCTGATCTATAGCTGAGGGCAAACACTTGTGTGCTTGTGGGAGAGCCTGTGTCTTTCCTGGAAGCGTTTGGGAGTTTTGCTCAGACGCGTGTTTCCTCAAGTTCAAGAATCAAGATCTAGGATACCTGCAGACAGGTGCCTGTTTGTGTGGAGACAGTCTGTTTGAAACTGTGTTCCTCAGCGCCCGCTCTTTCTCCCCGTCGCTCCACACGCCTGGGAGTCCCTTTCTTTCTCTCCACAAGCACGTGTGTTGACTTCGTCGCACATGTGCATCTGCACAAGCGTTGAGCTCAGCAGAGCGTGTCTCTTGACACTTGATGTGCGTTGGCTGTGTCTGCCTGCTCCAGTGAAGAGAGAAACGGGAAATCATCTTGGTAGAGGCAACAAAGCAAAAGCGAGGCAGGATTGACATCTGCTCAACAGAGACGGATTCCCTGCGCTGACACAGTTCACAGTTACACGAGAAGCAATCTGAGCGGTCCGTCGACCGGAGACGTGTTTCCCAAGAGGTCGTTTAGCGAGTGAACAGCAGTGTGCGCGACTTTCAGGAGTGTGCCTGGAAAGTGCCAGAATCACCAGGAGCATCTGTGCAAAAGCTGCTGCCTCTGTGACCGCATTGAGGCACGTTCGCGTGTCTGCGAGTATATAGACGGCTCTTTCGCGTTCACTCCGAGGGAAACGGTCCGCTATTGCTTCTGTGCGCACAGACGCGATTCCCTTGTCTCTTGCGAACACAGGGAACTCTGTGCATCCAAATCTACAGGCTAAGGACGCGTCTGCATATGTTTTGGTGAACAATCGAGTGTGCGTGTTCTGACAGCTGCCTCTATGCAGACGTCTCCACAGAGCCACTTCTGAATGCCCCGCAGCCCAGGACTGAATGGATACACTAACAAGTGCACCGGTGTGAGCAACCACATATGCAGAAGGACGTCTTTCATCTCACAGAAGCGCGAACGTCTTGGCGTTCAAGCACATGGCAGAAACAAGGTGTGAACAGATGAGCTGCTGCTATTTTCTCCGTTCGGCATGCTTCGTTGTAGCTCTCTTGCCGGTCGCCGGCTTAGCGGCTTGCTTTGCGCGACTAGCTCTGGGGAGAGAAGGAGATAGCGCCGGAAACCTCGCCTTTTGCCTTCTTCGGCGCTGGAACCTGGTTGCTGCGCCTTCTCTTTGTCCATGTGCACACACACGATTCCTCAGCGAAAACCATGCAGAAACCTTTCCACGAGCACCCAGGGATGTGCACCCAGCACCACGTGCACGCACACGCAGCTAGAGAAAAGCACCTACCTTTTCACACACTGATGCCTAAGCAAACGCGTGGCCACACACACGCACACATCCGCAAGCGCGCCTACTCCCATCTATTGAGGGAAAGACGGACGAGCTCTTTGGTTGCTCTTCACAGGCTTGTCTCTGATCTATAACTGAGGGCAAACACTTGTGTGCTTGTGGGAGAGCCTGTGTCTTTCCTGGAAGCGTTTGGGAGTTTTGCTCAGACGCGTGTTTCCTCAAGTTCAAGAATCAAGATCTAGGATACCTGCAGACAGGTGCCTGTTTGTGTGGAGACAGTCTGTTTGAAACTGTGTTCCTCAGCGCCCGCTCTTTCTCCCCGTCGCTCCACACGCCTGGGAGTCCCTTTCTTTCTCTCCACAAGCACGTGTGTTGACTTCGTCGCACATGTGCATCTGCACAAGCGTTGAGCTCAGCAGAGCGTGTCTCTTGACACTTGATGTGCGTTGGCTGTGTCTGCCTGCTCCAGTGAAGAGAGAAACGGGAAATCATCTTGGTAGAGGCAACAAAGCAAAAGCGAGGCAGGATTGACATCTGCTCAACAGAGACGGATTCCCTGCGCTGACACAGTTCACAGTTACACGAGAAGCAATCTGAGCGGTCCGTCGACCGGAGACGTGTTTCCCAAGAGGTCGTTTAGCGAGTGAACAGCAGTGTGCGCGACTTTCAGGAGTGTGCCTGGAAAGTGCCAGAATCACCAGGAGCATCTGTGCAAAAGCTGCTGCCTCTGTGACCGCATTGAGGCACGTTCGCGTGTCTGCGAGTATATAGACGGCTCTTTCGCGTTCACTCCGAGGGAAACGGTCCGCTATTGCTTCTGTGCGCACAGACGCGATTCCCTTGTCTCTTGCGAACACAGGGAACTCTGTGCATCCAAATCTACAGGCTAAGGACGCGTCTGCATATGTTTTGGTGAACAATCGAGTGTGCGTGTTCTGACAGCTGCCTCTATGCAGACGTCTCCACAGAGCCACTTCTGAATGCCCCGCAGCCCAGGACTGAATGGATACACTAACAAGTGCACCGGTGTGAGCAACCACATATGCAGAAGGACGTCTTTCATCTCACAGAAGCGCGAACGTCTTGGCGTTCAAGCACATGGCAGAAACAAGGTGTGAACAGATGAGCTGCTGCTATTTTCTCCGTTCGGCATGCTTCGTTGTAGCTCTCTTGCCGGTCGCCGGCTTAGCGGCTTGCTTTGCGCGACTAGCTCTGGGGAGAGAAGGAGATAGCGCCGGAAACCTCGCCTTTTGCCTTCTTCGGCGCTGGAACCTGGTTGCTGCGCCTTCTCTTTGTCCATGTGCACACACACGATTCCTCAGCGAAAACCATGCAGAAACCTTTCCACGAGCACCCAGGGATGTGCACCCAGCACCACGTGCACGCACACGCAGCTAGAGAAAAGCACCTACCTTTTCACACACTGATGCCTAAGCAAACGCGTGGCCACACACACGCACACATCCGCAAGCGCGCCTACTCCCATCTATTGAGGGAAAGACGGACGAGCTCTTTGGTTGCTCTTCACAGGCTTGTCCCTGATCTATAGCTGAGGGCAAACACTTGTGTGCTTGTGGGAGAGCCTGTGTCTTTCCTGGAAGCGTTTGGGAGTTTTGCTCAGACGCGTGTTTCCTCAAGTTCAAGAATCAAGATCTAGGATACCTGCAGACAGGTGCCTGTTTGTGTGGAGACAGTCTGTTTGAAACTGTGTTCCTCAGCGCCCGCTCTTTCTCCCCGTCGCTCCACACGCCTGGGAGTCCCTTTCTTTCTCTCCACAAGCACGTGTGTTGACTTCGTCGCACATGTGCATCTGCACAAGCGTTGAGCTCAGCAGAGCGTGTCTCTTGACACTTGATGTGCGTTGGCTGTGTCTGCCTGCTCCAGTGAAGAGAGAAACGGGAAATCATCTTGGTAGAGGCAACAAAGCAAAGGCGAGGCAGGATTGACATCTGCTCAACAGAGACGGATTCCCTGCGCTGACACAGTTCACAGTTACACGAGAAGCAATCTGAGCGGTCCGTCGACCGGAGACGTGTTTCCCAAGAGGTCGTTTAGCGAGTGAACAGCAGTGTGCGCGACTTTCAGGAGTGTGCCTGGAAAGTGCCAGAATCACCAGGAGCATCTGTGCAAAAGCTGCTGCCTCTGTGACCGCATTGAGGCACGTTCGCGTGTCTGCGAGTATATAGACGGCTCTTTCGCGTTCACTCCGAGGGAAACGGTCCGCTATTGCTTCTGTGCGCACAGACGCGATTCCCTTGTCTCTTGCGAACACAGGGAACTCTGTGCATCCAAATCTACAGGCTAAGGACGCGTCTGCATATGTTTTGGTGAACAATCGAGTGTGCGTGTTCTGACAGCTGCCTCTATGCAGACGTCTCCACAGAGCCACTTCTGAATGCCCCGCAGCCCAGGACTGAATGGATACACTAACAAGTGCACCGGTGTGAGCAACCACATATGCAGAAGGACGTCTTTCATCTCACAGAAGCGCGAACGTCTTGGCGTTCAAGCACATGGCAGAAACAAGGTGTGAACAGATGAGCTGCTGCTATTTTCTCCGTTCGGCATGCTTCGTTGTAGCTCTCTTGCCGGTCGCCGGCTTAGCGGCTTGCTTTGCGCGACTAGCTCTGGGGAGAGAAGGAGATAGCGCCGGAAACCTCGCCTTTTGCCTTCTTCGGCGCTGGAACCTGGTTGCTGCGCCTTCTCTTTGTCCATGTGCACACACACGATTCCTCAGCGAAAACCATGCAGAAACCTTTCCACGAGCACCCAGGGATGTGCACCCAGCACCACGTGCACGCACACGCAGCTAGAGAAAAGCACCTACCTTTTCACACACTGATGCCTAAGCAAACGCGTGGCCACACACACGCACACATCCGCAAGCGCGCCTACTCCCATCTATTGAGGGAAAGACGGACGAGCTCTTTGGTTGCTCTTCACAGGCTTGTCCCTGATCTATAGCTGAGGGCAAACACTTGTGTGCTTGTGGGAGAGCCTGTGTCTTTCCTGGAAGCGTTTGGGAGTTTTGCTCAGACGCGTGTTTCCTCAAGTTCAAGAATCAAGATCTAGGATACCTGCAGACAGGTGCCTGTTTGTGTGGAGACAGTCTGTTTGAAACTGTGTTCCTCAGCGCCCGCTCTTTCTCCCCGTCGCTCCACACGCCTGGGAGTCCCTTTCTTTCTCTCCACAAGCACGTGTGTTGACTTCGTCGCACATGTGCATCTGCACAAGCGTTGAGCTCAGCAGAGCGTGTCTCTTGACACTTGATGTGCGTTGGCTGTGTCTGCCTGCTCCAGTGAAGAGAGAAACGGGAAATCATCTTGGTAGAGGCAACAAAGCAAAGGCGAGGCAGGATTGACATCTGCTCAACAGAGACGGATTCCCTGCGCTGACACAGTTCACAGTTACACGAGAAGCAATCTGAGCGGTCCGTCGACCGGAGACGTGTTTCCCAAGAGGTCGTTTAGCGAGTGAACAGCAGTGTGCGCGACTTTCAGGAGTGTGCCTGGAAAGTGCCAGAATCACCAGGAGCATCTGTGCAAAAGCTGCTGCCTCTGTGACCGCATTGAGGCACGTTCGCGTGTCTGCGAGTATATAGACGGCTCTTTCGCGTTCACTCCGAGGGAAACGGTCCGCTATTGCTTCTGTGCGCACAGACGCGATTCCCTTGTCTCTTGCGAACACAGGGAACTCTGTGCATCCAAATCTACAGGCTAAGGACGCGTCTGCATATGTTTTGGTGAACAATCGAGTGTGCGTGTTCTGACAGCTGCCTCTATGCAGACGTCTCCACAGAGCCACTTCTGAATGCCCCGCAGCCCAGGACTGAATGGATACACTAACAAGTGCACCGGTGTGAGCAACCACATATGCAGAAGGACGTCTTTCATCTCACAGAAGCGCGAACGTCTTGGCGTTCAAGCACATGGCAGAAACAAGGTGTGAACAGATGAGCTGCTGCTATTTTCTCCGTTCGGCATGCTTCGTTGTAGCTCTCTTGCCGGTCGCCGGCTTAGCGGCTTGCTTTGCGCGACTAGCTCTGGGGAGAGAAGGAGATAGCGCCGGAAACCTCGCCTTTTGCCTTCTTCGGCGCTGGAACCTGGTTGCTGCGCCTTCTCTTTGTCCATGTGCACACACACGATTCCTCAGCGAAAACCATGCAGAAACCTTTCCACGAGCACCCAGGGATGTGCACCCAGCACCACGTGCACGCACACGCAGCTAGAGAAAAGCACCTACCTTTTCACACACTGATGCCTAAGCAAACGCGTGGCCACACACACGCACACATCCGCAAGCGCGCCTACTCCCATCTATTGAGGGAAAGACGGACGAGCTCTTTGGTTGCTCTTCACAGGCTTGTCCCTGATCTATAGCTGAGGGCAAATACTTGTGTGCTTGTGGGAGAGCCTGTGTCTTTCCTGGAAGCGTTTGGGAGTTTTGCTCAGACGCGTGTTTCCTCAAGTTCAAGAATCAAGATCTAGGATACCTGCAGACAGGTGCCTGTTTGTGTGGAGACAGTCTGTTTGAAACTGTGTTCCTCAGCGCCCGCTCTTTCTCCCCGTCGCTCCACACGCCTGGGAGTCCCTTTCTTTCTCTCCACAAGCACGTGTGTTGACTTCGTCGCACATGTGCATCTGCACAAGCGTTGAGCTCAGCAGAGCGTGTCTCTTGACACTTGATGTGCGTTGGCTGTGTCTGCCTGCTCCAGTGAAGAGAGAAACGGGAAATCATCTTGGTAGAGGCAACAAAGCAAAGGCGAGGCAGGATTGACATCTGCTCAACAGAGACGGATTCCCTGCGCTGACACAGTTCACAGTTACACGAGAAGCAATCTGAGCGGTCCGTCGACCGGAGACGTGTTTCCCAAGAGGTCGTTTAGCGAGTGAACAGCAGTGTGCGCGACTTTCAGGAGTGTGCCTGGAAAGTGCCAGAATCACCAGGAGCATCTGTGCAAAAGCTGCTGCCTCTGTGACCGCATTGAGGCACGTTCGCGTGTCTGCGAGTATATAGACGGCTCTTTCGCGTTCACTCCGAGGGAAACGGTCCGCTATTGCTTCTGTGCGCACAGACGCGATTCCCTTGTCTCTTGCGAACACAGGGAACTCTGTGCATCCAAATCTACAGGCTAAGGACGCGTCTGCATATGTTTTGGTGAACAATCGAGTGTGCGTGTTCTGACAGCTGCCTCTATGCAGACGTCTCCACAGAGCCACTTCTGAATGCCCCGCAGCCCAGGACTGAATGGATACACTAACAAGTGCACCGGTGTGAGCAACCACATATGCAGAAGGACGTCTTTCATCTCACAGAAGCGCGAACGTCTTGGCGTTCAAGCACATGGCAGAAACAAGGTGTGAACAGATGAGCTGCTGCTATTTTCTCCGTTCGGCATGCTTCGTTGTAGCTCTCTTGCCGGTCGCCGGCTTAGCGGCTTGCTTTGCGCGACTAGCTCTGGGGAGAGAAGGAGATAGCGCCGGAAACCTCGCCTTTTGCCTTCTTCGGCGCTGGAACCTGGTTGCTGCGCCTTCTCTTTGTCCATGTGCACACACACGATTCCTCAGCGAAAACCATGCAGAAACCTTTCCACGAGCACCCAGGGATGTGCACCCAGCACCACGTGCACGCACACGCAGCTAGAGAAAAGCACCTACCTTTTCACACACTGATGCCTAAGCAAACGCGTGGCCACACACACGCACACATCCGCAAGCGCGCCTACTCCCATCTATTGAGGGAAAGACGGACGAGCTCTTTGGTTGCTCTTCACAGGCTTGTCCCTGATCTATAGCTGAGGGCAAATACTTGTGTGCTTGTGGGAGAGCCTGTGTCTTTCCTGGAAGCGTTTGGGAGTTTTGCTCAGACGCGTGTTTCCTCAAGTTCAAGAATCAAGATCTAGGATACCTGCAGACAGGTGCCTGTTTGTGTGGAGACAGTCTGTTTGAAACTGTGTTCCTCAGCGCCCGCTCTTTCTCCCCGTCGCTCCACACGCCTGGGAGTCCCTTTCTTTCTCTCCACAAGCACGTGTGTTGACTTCGTCGCACATGTGCATCTGCACAAGCGTTGAGCTCAGCAGAGCGTGTCTCTTGACACTTGATGTGCGTTGGCTGTGTCTGCCTGCTCCAGTGAAGAGAGAAACGGGAAATCATCTTGGTAGAGGCAACAAAGCAAAGGCGAGGCAGGATTGACATCTGCTCAACAGAGACGGATTCCCTGCGCTGACACAGTTCACAGTTACACGAGAAGCAATCTGAGCGGTCCGTCGACCGGAGACGTGTTTCCCAAGAGGTCGTTTAGCGAGTGAACAGCAGTGTGCGCGACTTTCAGGAGTGTGCCTGGAAAGTGCCAGAATCACCAGGAGCATCTGTGCAAAAGCTGCTGCCTCTGTGACCGCATTGAGGCACGTTCGCGTGTCTGCGAGTATATAGACGGCTCTTTCGCGTTCACTCCGAGGGAAACGGTCCGCTATTGCTTCTGTGCGCACAGACGCGATTCCCTTGTCTCTTGCGAACACAGGGAACTCTGTGCATCCAAATCTACAGGCTAAGGACGCGTCTGCATATGTTTTGGTGAACAATCGAGTGTGCGTGTTCTGACAGCTGCCTCTATGCAGACGTCTCCACAGAGCCACTTCTGAATGCCCCGCAGCCCAGGACTGAATGGATACACTAACAAGTGCACCGGTGTGAGCAACCACATATGCAGAAGGACGTCTTTCATCTCACAGAAGCGCGAACGTCTTGGCGTTCAAGCACATGGCAGAAACAAGGTGTGAACAGATGAGCTGCTGCTATTTTCTCCGTTCGGCATGCTTCGTTGTAGCTCTCTTGCCGGTCGCCGGCTTAGCGGCTTGCTTTGCGCGACTAGCTCTGGGGAGAGAAGGAGATAGCGCCGGAAACCTCGCCTTTTGCCTTCTTCGGCGCTGGAACCTGGTTGCTGCGCCTTCTCTTTGTCCATGTGCACACACACGATTCCTCAGCGAAAACCATGCAGAAACCTTTCCACGAGCACCCAGGGATGTGCACCCAGCACCACGTGCACGCACACGCAGCTAGAGAAAAGCACCTACCTTTTCACACACTGATGCCTAAGCAAACGCGTGGCCACACACACGCACACATCCGCAAGCGCGCCTACTCCCATCTATTGAGGGAAAGACGGACGAGCTCTTTGGTTGCTCTTCACAGGCTTGTCCCTGATCTATAGCTGAGGGCAAATACTTGTGTGCTTGTGGGAGAGCCTGTGTCTTTCCTGGAAGCGTTTGGGAGTTTTGCTCAGACGCGTGTTTCCTCAAGTTCAAGAATCAAGATCTAGGATACCTGCAGACAGGTGCCTGTTTGTGTGGAGACAGTCTGTTTGAAACTGTGTTCCTCAGCGCCCGCTCTTTCTCCCCGTCGCTCCACACGCCTGGGAGTCCCTTTCTTTCTCTCCACAAGCACGTGTGTTGACTTCGTCGCACATGTGCATCTGCACAAGCGTTGAGCTCAGCAGAGCGTGTCTCTTGACACTTGATGTGCGTTGGCTGTGTCTGCCTGCTCCAGTGAAGAGAGAAACGGGAAATCATCTTGGTAGAGGCAACAAAGCAAAGGCGAGGCAGGATTGACATCTGCTCAACAGAGACGGATTCCCTGCGCTGACACAGTTCACAGTTACACGAGAAGCAATCTGAGCGGTCCGTCGACCGGAGACGTGTTTCCCAAGAGGTCGTTTAGCGAGTGAACAGCAGTGTGCGCGACTTTCAGGAGTGTGCCTGGAAAGTGCCAGAATCACCAGGAGCATCTGTGCAAAAGCTGCTGCCTCTGTGACCGCATTGAGGCACGTTCGCGTGTCTGCGAGTATATAGACGGCTCTTTCGCGTTCACTCCGAGGGAAACGGTCCGCTATTGCTTCTGTGCGCACAGACGCGATTCCCTTGTCTCTTGCGAACACAGGGAACTCTGTGCATCCAAATCTACAGGCTAAGGACGCGTCTGCATATGTTTTGGTGAACAATCGAGTGTGCGTGTTCTGACAGCTGCCTCTATGCAGACGTCTCCACAGAGCCACTTCTGAATGCCCAGCAGCCCAGGACTGAATGGATACACTAACAAGTGCACCGGTGTGAGCAACCACATATGCAGAAGGACGTCTTTCATCTCACAGAAGCGCGAACGTCTTGGCGTTCAAGCACATGGCAGAAACAAGGTGTGAACAGATGAGCTGCTGCTATTTTCTCCGTTCGGCATGCTTCGTTGTAGCTCTCTTGCCGGTCGCCGGCTTAGCGGCTTGCTTTGCGCGACTAGCTCTGGGGAGAGAAGGAGATAGCGCCGGAAACCTCGCCTTTTGCCTTCTTCGGCGCTGGAACCTGGTTGCTGCGCCTTCTCTTTGTCCATGTGCACACACACGATTCCTCAGCGAAAACCATGCAGAAACCTTTCCACGAGCACCCAGGGATGTGCACCCAGCACCACGTGCACGCACACGCAGCTAGAGAAAAGCACCTACCTTTTCACACACTGATGCCTAAGCAAACGCGTGGCCACACACACGCACACATCCGCAAGCGCGCCTACTCCCATCTATTGAGGGAAAGACGGACGAGCTCTTTGGTTGCTCTTCACAGGCTTGTCCCTGATCTATAGCTGAGGGCAAACACTTGTGTGCTTGTGGGAGAGCCTGTGTCTTTCCTGGAAGCGTTTGGGAGTTTTGCTCAGACGCGTGTTTCCTCAAGTTCAAGAATCAAGATCTAGGATACCTGCAGACAGGTGCCTGTTTGTGTGGAGACAGTCTGTTTGAAACTGTGTTCCTCAGCGCCCGCTCTTTCTCCCCGTCGCTCCACACGCCTGGGAGTCCCTTTCTTTCTCTCCACAAGCACGTGTGTTGACTTCGTCGCACATGTGCATCTGCACAAGCGTTGAGCTCAGCAGAGCGTGTCTCTTGACACTTGATGTGCGTTGGCTGTGTCTGCCTGCTCCAGTGAAGAGAGAAACGGGAAATCATCTTGGTAGAGGCAACAAAGCAAAGGCGAGGCAGGATTGACATCTGCTCAACAGAGACGGATTCCCTGCGCTGACACAGTTCACAGTTACACGAGAAGCAATCTGAGCGGTCCGTCGACCGGAGACGTGTTTCCCAAGAGGTCGTTTAGCGAGTGAACAGCAGTGTGCGCGACTTTCAGGAGTGTGCCTGGAAAGTGCCAGAATCACCAGGAGCATCTGTGCAAAAGCTGCTGCCTCTGTGACCGCATTGAGGCACGTTCGCGTGTCTGCGAGTATATAGACGGCTCTTTCGCGTTCACTCCGAGGGAAACGGTCCGCTATTGCTTCTGTGCGCACAGACGCGATTCCCTTGTCTCTTGCGAACACAGGGAACTCTGTGCATCCAAATCTACAGGCTAAGGACGCGTCTGCATATGTTTTGGTGAACAATCGAGTGTGCGTGTTCTGACAGCTGCCTCTATGCAGACGTCTCCACAGAGCCACTTCTGAATGCCCCGCAGCCCAGGACTGAATGGATACACTAACAAGTGCACCGGTGTGAGCAACCACATATGCAGAAGGACGTCTTTCATCTCACAGAAGCGCGAACGTCTTGGCGTTCAAGCACATGGCAGAAACAAGGTGTGAACAGATGAGCTGCTGCTATTTTCTCCGTTCGGCATGCTTCGTTGTAGCTCTCTTGCCGGTCGCCGGCTTAGCGGCTTGCTTTGCGCGACTAGCTCTGGGGAGAGAAGGAGATAGCGCCGGAAACCTCGCCTTTTGCCTTCTTCGGCGCTGGAACCTGGTTGCTGCGCCTTCTCTTTGTCCATGTGCACACACACGATTCCTCAGCGAAAACCATGCAGAAACCTTTCCACGAGCACCCAGGGATGTGCACCCAGCACCACGTGCACGCACACGCAGCTAGAGAAAAGCACCTACCTTTTCACACACTGATGCCTAAGCAAACGCGTGGCCACACACACGCACACATCCGCAAGCGCGCCTACTCCCATCTATTGAGAGAAAGACGGACGAGCTCTTTGGTTGCTCTTCACAGGCTTGTCCCTGATCTATAGCTGAGGGCAAACACTTGTGTGCTTGTGGGAGAGCCTGTGTCTTTCCTGGAAGCGTTTGGGAGTTTTGCTCAGACGCGTGTTTCCTCAAGTTCAAGAATCAAGATCTAGGATACCTGCAGACAGGTGCCTGTTTGTGTGGAGACAGTCTGTTTGAAACTGTGTTCCTCAGCGCCCGCTCTTTCTCCCCGTCGCTCCACACGCCTGGGAGTCCCTTTCTTTCTCTCCACAAGCACGTGTGTTGACTTCGTCGCACATGTGCATCTGCACAAGCGTTGAGCTCAGCAGAGCGTGTCTCTTGACACTTGATGTGCGTTGGCTGTGTCTGCCTGCTCCAGTGAAGAGAGAAACGGGAAATCATCTTGGTAGAGGCAACAAAGCAAAAGCGAGGCAGGATTGACATCTGCTCAACAGAGACGGATTCCCTGCGCTGACACAGTTCACAGTTACACGAGAAGCAATCTGAGCGGTCCGTCGACCGGAGACGTGTTTCCCAAGAGGTCGTTTAGCGAGTGAACAGCAGTGTGCGCGACTTTCAGGAGTGTGCCTGGAAAGTGCCAGAATCACCAGGAGCATCTGTGCAAAAGCTGCTGCCTCTGTGACCGCATTGAGGCACGTTCGCGTGTCTGCGAGTATATAGACGGCTCTTTCGCGTTCACTCCGAGGGAAACGGTCCGCTATTGCTTCTGTGCGCACAGACGCGATTCCCTTGTCTCTTGCGAACACAGGGAACTCTGTGCATCCAAATCTACAGGCTAAGGACGCGTCTGCATATGTTTTGGTGAACAATCGAGTGTGCGTGTTCTGACAGCTGCCTCTATGCAGACGTCTCCACAGAGCCACTTCTGAATGCCCAGCAGCCCAGGACTGAATGGATACACTAACAAGTGCACCGGTGTGAGCAACCACATATGCAGAAGGACGTCTTTCATCTCACAGAAGCGCGAACGTCTTGGCGTTCAAGCACATGGCAGAAACAAGGTGTGAACAGATGAGCTGCTGCTATTTTCTCCGTTCGGCATGCTTCGTTGTAGCTCTCTTGCCGGTCGCCGGCTTAGCGGCTTGCTTTGCGCGACTAGCTCTGGGGAGAGAAAGAGATAGCGCCGGAAACCTCGCCTTTTGCCTTCTTCGGCGCTGGAACCTGGTTGCTGCGCCTTCTCTTTGTCCATGTGCACACACACGATTCCTCAGCGAAAACCATGCAGAAACCTTTCCACGAGCACCCAGGGATGTGCACCCAGCACCACGTGCACGCACACGCAGCTAGAGAAAAGCACCTACCTTTTCACACACTGATGCCTAAGCAAACGCGTGGCCACACACACGCACACATCCGCAAGCGCGCCTACTCCCATCTATTGAGGGAAAGACGGACGAGCTCTTTGGTTGCTCTTCACAGGCTTGTCCCTGATCTATAGCTGAGGGCAAACACTTGTGTGCTTGTGGGAGAGCCTGTGTCTTTCCTGGAAGCGTTTGGGAGTTTTGCTCAGACGCGTGTTTCCTCAAGTTCAAGAATCAAGATCTAGGATACCTGCAGACAGGTGCCTGTTTGTGTGGAGACAGTCTGTTTGAAACTGTGTTCCTCAGCGCCCGCTCTTTCTCCCCGTCGCTCCACACGCCTGGGAGTCCCTTTCTTTCTCTCCACAAGCACGTGTGTTGACTTCGTCGCACATGTGCATCTGCACAAGCGTTGAGCTCAGCAGAGCGTGTCTCTTGACACTTGATGTGCGTTGGCTGTGTCTGCCTGCTCCAGTGAAGAGAGAAACGGGAAATCATCTTGGTAGAGGCAACAAAGCAAAGGCGAGGCAGGATTGACATCTGCTCAACAGAGACGGATTCCCTGCGCTGACACAGTTCACAGTTACACGAGAAGCAATCTGAGCGGTCCGTCGACCGGAGACGTGTTTCCCAAGAGGTCGTTTAGCGAGTGAACAGCAGTGTGCGCGACTTTCAGGAGTGTGCCTGGAAAGTGCCAGAATCACCAGGAGCATCTGTGCAAAAGCTGCTGCCTCTGTGACCGCATTGAGGCACGTTCGCGTGTCTGCGAGTATATAGACGGCTCTTTCGCGTTCACTCCGAGGGAAACGGTCCGCTATTGCTTCTGTGCGCACAGACGCGATTCCCTTGTCTCTTGCGAACACAGGGAACTCTGTGCATCCAAATCTACAGGCTAAGGACGCGTCTGCATATGTTTTGGTGAACAATCGAGTGTGCGTGTTCTGACAGCTGCCTCTATGCAGACGTCTCCACAGAGCCACTTCTGAATGCCCCGCAGCCCAGGACTGAATGGATACACTAACAAGTGCACCGGTGTGAGCAACCACATATGCAGAAGGACGTCTTTCATCTCACAGAAGCGCGAACGTCTTGGCGTTCAAGCACATGGCAGAAACAAGGTGTGAACAGATGAGCTGCTGCTATTTTCTCCGTTCGGCATGCTTCGTTGTAGCTCTCTTGCCGGTCGCCGGCTTAGCGGCTTGCTTTGCGCGACTAGCTCTGGGGAGAGAAGGAGATAGCGCCGGAAACCTCGCCTTTTGCCTTCTTCGGCGCTGGAACCTGGTTGATGCGCCTTCTCTTTGTCCATGTGCACACACACGATTCCTCAGCGAAAACCATGCAGAAACCTTTCCACGAGCACCCAGGGATGTGCACCCAGCACCACGTGCACGCACACGCAGCTAGAGAAAAGCACCTACCTTTTCACACACTGATGCCTAAGCAAACGCGTGGCCACACACACGCACACATCCGCAAGCGCGCCTACTCCCATCTATTGAGGGAAAGACGGACGAGCTCTTTGGTTGCTCTTCACAGGCTTGTCCCTGATCTATAGCTGAGGGCAAACACTTGTGTGCTTGTGGGAGAGCCTGTGTCTTTCCTGGAAGCGTTTGGGAGTTTTGCTCAGACGCGTGTTTCCTCAAGTTCAAGAATCAAGATCTAGGATACCTGCAGACAGGTGCCTGTTTGTGTGGAGACAGTCTGTTTGAAACTGTGTTCCTCAGCGCCCGCTCTTTCTCCCCGTCGCTCCACACGCCTGGGAGTCCCTTTCTTTCTCTCCACAAGCACGTGTGTTGACTTCGTCGCACATGTGCATCTGCACAAGCGTTGAGCTCAGCAGAGCGTGTCTCTTGACACTAGATGTGCGTTGGCTGTGTCTGCCTGCTCCAGTGAAGAGAGAAACGGGAAATCATCTTGGTAGAGGCAACAAAGCAAAAGCGAGGCAGGATTGACATCTGCTCAACAGAGACGGATTCCCTGCGCTGACACAGTTCACAGTTACACGAGAAGCAATCTGAGCGGTCCGTCGACCGGAGACGTGTTTCCCAAGAGGTCGTTTAGCGAGTGAACAGCAGTGTGCGCGACTTTCAGGAGTGTGCCTGGAAAGTGCCAGAATCATCTGTGCATCTGTGCAAAAGCTGCTGCCTCTGTGACCGCATTGAGGCACGTTCGCGTGTCTGCGAGTATATAGACGGCTCTTTCGCGTTCACTCCGAGGGAAACGGTCCGCTATTGCTTCTGTGCGTACAGACGCGATTCCCTTGTCTCTTGCGAACACAGGGAACTCTGTGCATCCAAATCTACAGGCTAAGGACGCGTCTGCATATGTTTTGGTGAACAATCGAGTGTGCGTGTTCTGACAGCTGCCTCTATGCAGACGTCTCCACAGAGCCACTTCTGAATGCCCCGCAGCCCAGGACTGAATGGATACACTAACAAGTGCACCGGTGTGAGCAACCACATATGCAGAAGGACGTCTTTCATCTCACAGAAGCGCGAACGTCTTGGCGTTCAAGCACATGGCAGAAACAAGGTGTGAACAGATGAGCTGCTGCTATTTTCTCCGTTCGGCATGCTTCGTTGTAGCTCTCTTGCCGGTCGCCGGCTTAGCGGCTTGCTTTGCGCGACTAGCTCTGGGGAGAGAAGGAGATAGCGCCGGAAACCTCGCCTTTTGCCTTCTTCGGCGCTGGAACCTGGTTGCTGCGCCTTCTCTTTGTCCATGTGCACACACACGATTCCTCAGCGAAAACCATGCAGAAACCTTTCCACGAGCACCCAGGGATGTGCACCCAGCACCACGTGCACGCACACGCAGCTAGAGAAAAGCACCTACCTTTTCACACACTGATGCCTAAGCAAACGCGTGGCCACACACACGCACACATCCGCAAGCGCGCCTACTCCCATCTATTGAGGGAAAGACGGACGAGCTCTTTGGTTGCTCTTCACAGGCTTGTCCCTGATCTATAGCTGAGGGCAAACACTTGTGTGCTTGTGGGAGAGCCTGTGTCTTTCCTGGAAGCGTTTGGGAGTTTTGCTCAGACGCGTGTTTCCTCAAGTTCAAGAATCAAGATCTAGGATACCTGCAGACAGGTGCCTGTTTGTGTGGAGACAGTCTGTTTGAAACTGTGTTCCTCAGCGCCCGCTCTTTCTCCCCGTCGCTCCACACGCCTGGGAGTCCCTTTCTTTCTCTCCACAAGCACGTGTGTTGACTTCGTCGCACATGTGCATCTGCACAAGCGTTGAGCTCAGCAGAGCGTGTCTCTTGACACTAGATGTGCGTTGGCTGTGTCTGCCTGCTCCAGTGAAGAGAGAAACGGGAAATCATCTTGGTAGAGGCAACAAAGCAAAAGCGAGGCAGGATTGACATCTGCTCAACAGAGACGGATTCCCTGCGCTGACACAGTTCACAGTTACACGAGAAGCAATCTGAGCGGTCCGTCGACCGGAGACGTGTTTCCCAAGAGGTCGTTTAGCGAGTGAACAGCAGTGTGCGCGACTTTCAGGAGTGTGCCTGGAAAGTGCCAGAATCATCTGTGCATCTGTGCAAAAGCTGCTGCCTCTGTGACCGCATTGAGGCACGTTCGCGTGTCTGCGAGTATATAGACGGCTCTTTCGCGTTCACTCCGAGGGAAACGGTCCGCTATTGCTTCTGTGCGTACAGACGCGATTCCCTTGTCTCTTGCGAACACAGGGAACTCTGTGCATCCAAATCTACAGGCTAAGGACGCGTCTGCATATGTTTTGGTGAACAATCGAGTGTGCGTGTTCTGACAGCTGCCTCTATGCAGACGTCTCCACAGAGCCACTTCTGAATGCCCCGCAGCCCAGGACTGAATGGATACACTAACAAGTGCACCGGTGTGAGCAACCACATATGCAGAAGGACGTCTTTCATCTCACAGAAGCGCGAACGTCTTGGCGTTCAAGCACATGGCAGAAACAAGGTGTGAACAGATGAGCTGCTGCTATTTTCTCCGTTCGGCATGCTTCGTTGTAGCTCTCTTGCCGGTCGCCGGCTTAGCGGCTTGCTTTGCGCGACTAGCTCTGGGGAGAGAAGGAGATAGCGCCGGAAACCTCGCCTTTTGCCTTCTTCGGCGCTGGAACCTGGTTGCTGCGCCTTCTCTTTGTCCATGTGCACACACACGATTCCTCAGCGAAAACCATGCAGAAACCTTTCCACGAGCACCCAGGGATGTGCACCCAGCACCACGTGCACGCACACGCAGCTAGAGAAAAGCACCTACCTTTTCACACACTGAAGCCTAAGCAAACGCGTGGCCACACACACGCACACATCCGCAAGCGCGCCTACTCCCATCTATTGAGGGAAAGACGGACGAGCAACGTCCTGACAGGCTTGAGGGGAAAAACGTCCGTTGACGGTTGGCGTACTGCACGCCCGCCTACGGGGCTGCAGGGGAATCCACATTTGGAAGGTACCTGAAGATGTGTGCCTGTTCTTGGAGCTCCGCTAGTAGGGTAGCAAAGACACTCGTAGGCAGTACTGAATGCTGCTCCGTGCTACTTCTCCTCCGCTGGCAAATGCTTCACAGTCGCCCTAGGAAAGACGTTTAACAATCGATCTCCAAGAGGAACGAAACACATGATGCCATAAGGCGAAAGAATAGCAGGGCATCTCTTCACAGGCTTGTCCCTGATCTATAGCTGAGGGCAAACACTTGTGTGCTTGTGGGAGAGCCTGTGTCTTTCCTGGAAGCGTTTGGGAGTTTTGCTCAGACGCGTGTTTCCTCAAGTTCAAGAATCAAGATGTAGGATACCTGCAGACAGGTGCCTGTTTGTGTGGAGACAGTCTGTTTGAAACTGTGTTCCTCAGCGCCCGCTCTTTCTCCCCGTCGCTCCACACGCCTGGGAGTCCCTTTCTTTCTCTCCACAAGCACGTGTGTTGACTTCGTCGCACATGTGCATCTGCACAAGCGTTGAGCTCAGCAGAGCGTGTCTCTTGACACTTGATGTGCGTTGGCTGTGTCTGCCTGCTCCAGTGAAGAGAGAAACGGGAAATCATCTTGGTAGAGGCAACAAAGCAAAAGCGAGGCAGGATTGACATCTGCTCAACAGAGACGGATTCCCTGCGCTGACACAGTTCACAGTTACACGAGAAGCAATCTGAGCGGTCCGTCGACCGGAGACGTGTTTCCCAAGAGGTCGTTTAGCGAGTGAACAGCAGTGTGCGCGACTTTCAGGAGTGTGCCTGGAAAGTGCCAGAATCACCAGGAGCATCTGTGCAAAAGCTGCTGCCTCTGTGACCGCATTGAGGCACGTTCGCGTGTCTGCGAGTATATAGACGGCTCTTTCGCGTTCACTCCGAGGGAAACGGTCCGCTATTGCTTCTGTGCGCACAGACGCGATTCCCTTGTCTCTTGCGAACACAGGGAACTCTGTGCATCCAAATCTACAGGCTAAGGACGCGTCTGCATATGTTTTGGTGAACAATCGAGTGTGCGTGTTCTGACAGCTGCCTCTATGCAGACGTCTCCACAGAGCCACTTCTGAATGCCCCGCAGCCCAGGACTGAATGGATACACTAACAAGTGCACCGGTGTGAGCAACCACATATGCAGAAGGACGTCTTTCATCTCACAGAAGCGCGAACGTCTTGGCGTTCAAGCACATGGCAGAAACAAGGTGTGAACAGATGAGCTGCTGCTATTTTCTCCGTTCGGCATGCTTCGTTGTAGCTCTCTTGCCGGTCGCCGGCTTAGCGGCTTGCTTTGCGCGACTAGCTCTGGGGAGAGAAGGAGATAGCGCCGGAAACCTCGCCTTTTGCCTTCTTCGGCGCTGGAACCTGGTTGCTGCGCCTTCTCTTTGTCCATGTGCACACACACGATTCCTCAGCGAAAACCATGCAGAAACCTTTCCACGAGCACCCAGGGATGTGCACCCAGCACCACGTGCACGCACACGCAGCTAGAGAAAAGCACCTACCTTTTCACACTCTGATGCCTAAGCAAACGCGTGGCCACACACACGCACACATCCGCAAGCGCGCCTACTCCCATCTATTGAGGGAAAGACGGACGAGCTCTTTGGTTGCTCTTCACAGGCTTGTCCCTGATCTATAGCTGAGGGCAAACACTTGTGTGCTTGTGGGAGAGCCTGTGTCTTTCCTGGAAGCGTTTGGGAGTTTTGCTCAGACGCGTGTTTCCTCAAGTTCAAGAATCAAGATCTAGGATACCTGCAGACAGGTGCCTGTTTGTGTGGAGACAGTCTGTTTGAAACTGTGTTCCTCAGCGCCCGCTCTTTCTCCCCGTCGCTCCACACGCCTGGGAGTCCCTTTCTTTCTCTCCACAAGCACGTGTGTTGACTTCGTCGCACATGTGCATCTGCACAAGCGTTGAGCTCAGCAGAGCGTGTCTCTTGACACTAGATGTGCGTTGGCTGTGTCTGCCTGCTCCAGTGAAGAGAGAAACGGGAAATCATCTTGGTAGAGGCAACAAAGCAAAAGCGAGGCAGGATTGACATCTGCTCAACAGAGACGGATTCCCTGCGCTGACACAGTTCACAGTTACACGAGAAGCAATCTGAGCGGTCCGTCGACCGGAGACGTGTTTCCCAAGAGGTCGTTTAGCGAGTGAACAGCAGTGTGCGCGACTTTCAGGAGTGTGCCTGGAAAGTGCCAGAATCACCAGGAGCATCTGTGCAAAAGCTGCTGCCTCTGTGACCGCATTGAGGCACGTTCGCGTGTCTGCGAGTATATAGACGGCTCTTTCGCGTTCACTCCGAGGGAAACGGTCCGCTATTGCTTCTGTGCGCACAGACGCGATTCCCTTGTCTCTTGCGAACACAGGGAACTCTGTGCATCCAAATCTACAGGCTAAGGACGCGTCTGCATATGTTTTGGTGAACAATCGAGTGTGCGTGTTCTGACAGCTGCCTCTATGCAGACGTCTCCACAGAGCCACTTCTGAATGCCCCGCAGCCCAGGACTGAATGGATACACTAACAAGTGCACCGGTGTGAGCAACCACATATGCAGAAGGACGTCTTTCATCTCACAGAAGCGCGAACGTCTTGGCGTTCAAGCACATGGCAGAAACAAGGTGTGAACAGATGAGCTGCTGCTATTTTCTCCGTTCGGCATGCTTCGTTGTAGCTCTCTTGCCGGTCGCCGGCTTAGCGGCTTGCTTTGCGCGACTAGCTCTGGGGAGAGAAGGAGATAGCGCCGGAAACCTCGCCTTTTGCCTTCTTCGGCGCTGGAACCTGGTTGCTGCGCCTTCTCTTTGTCCATGTGCACACACACGATTCCTCAGCGAAAACCATGCAGAAACCTTTCCACGAGCACCCAGGGATGTGCACCCAGCACCACGTGCACGCACACGCAGCTAGAGAAAAGCACCTACCTTTTCACACACTGATGCCTAAGCAAACGCGTGGCCACACACACGCACACATCCGCAAGCGCGCCTACTCCCATCTATTGAGGGAAAGACGGACGAGCTCTTTGGTTGCTCTTCACAGGCTTGTCCCTGATCTATAGCTGAGGGCAAACACTTGTGTGCTTGTGGGAGAGCCTGTGTCTTTCCTGGAAGCGTTTGGGAGTTTTGCTCAGACGCGTGTTTCCTCAAGTTCAAGAATCAAGATGTAGGATACCTGCAGACAGGTGCCTGTTTGTGTGGAGACAGTCTGTTTGAAACTGTGTTCCTCAGCGCCCGCTCTTTCTCCCCGTCGCTCCACACGCCTGGGAGTCCCTTTCTTTCTCTCCACAAGCACGTGTGTTGACTTCGTCGCACATGTGCATCTGCACAAGCGTTGAGCTCAGCAGAGCGTGTCTCTTGACACTTGATGTGCGTTGGCTGTGTCTGCCTGCTCCAGTGAAGAGAGAAACGGGAAATCATCTTGGTAGAGGCAACAAAGCAAAAGCGAGGCAGGATTGACATCTGCTCAACAGAGACGGATTCCCTGCGCTGACACAGTTCACAGTTACACGAGAAGCAATCTGAGCGGTCCGTCGACCGGAGACGTGTTTCCCAAGAGGTCGTTTAGCGAGTGAACAGCAGTGTGCGCGACTTTCAGGAGTGTGCCTGGAAAGTGCCAGAATCACCAGGAGCATCTGTGCAAAAGCTGCTGCCTCTGTGACCGCATTGAGGCACGTTCGCGTGTCTGCGAGTATATAGACGGCTCTTTCGCGTTCACTCCGAGGGAAACGGTCCGCTATTGCTTCTGTGCGCACAGACGCGATTCCCTTGTCTCTTGCGAACACAGGGAACTCTGTGCATCCAAATCTACAGGCTAAGGACGCGTCTGCATATGTTTTGGTGAACAATCGAGTGTGCGTGTTCTGACAGCTGCCTCTATGCAGACGTCTCCACAGAGCCACTTCTGAATGCCCCGCAGCCCAGGACTGAATGGATACACTAACAAGTGCACCGGTGTGAGCAACCACATATGCAGAAGGACGTCTTTCATCTCACAGAAGCGCGAACGTCTTGGCGTTCAAGCACATGGCAGAAACAAGGTGTGAACAGATGAGCTGCTGCTATTTTCTCCGTTCGGCATGCTTCGTTGTAGCTCTCTTGCCGGTCGCCGGCTTAGCGGCTTGCTTTGCGCGACTAGCTCTGGGGAGAGAAGGAGATAGCGCCGGAAACCTCGCCTTTTGCCTTCTTCGGCGCTGGAACCTGGTTGCTGCGCCTTCTCTTTGTCCATGTGCACACACACGATTCCTCAGCGAAAACCATGCAGAAACCTTTCCACGAGCACCCAGGGATGTGCACCCAGCACCACGTGCACGCACACGCAGCTAGAGAAAAGCACCTACCTTTTCACACACTGATGCCTAAGCAAACGCGTGGCCACACACACGCACACATCCGCAAGCGCGCCTACTCCCATCTATTGAGGGAAAGACGGACGAGCTCTTTGGTTGCTCTTCACAGGCTTGTCCCTGATCTATAGCTGAGGGCAAACACTTGTGTGCTTGTGGGAGAGCCTGTGTCTTTCCTGGAAGCGTTTGGGAGTTTTGCTCAGACGCGTGTTTCCTCAAGTTCAAGAATCAAGATCTAGGATACCTGCAGACAGGTGCCTGTTTGTGTGGAGACAGTCTGTTTGAAACTGTGTTCCTCAGCGCCCGCTCTTTCTCCCCGTCGCTCCACACGCCTGGGAGTCCCTTTCTTTCTCTCCACAAGCACGTGTGTTGACTTCGTCGCACATGTGCATCTGCACAAGCGTTGAGCTCAGCAGAGCGTGTCTCTTGACACTAGATGTGCGTTGGCTGTGTCTGCCTGCTCCAGTGAAGAGAGAAACGGGAAATCATCTTGGTAGAGGCAACAAAGCAAAAGCGAGGCAGGATTGACATCTGCTCAACAGAGACGGATTCCCTGCGCTGACACAGTTCACAGTTACACGAGAAGCAATCTGAGCGGTCCGTCGACCGGAGACGTGTTTCCCAAGAGGTCGTTTAGCGAGTGAACAGCAGTGTGCGCGACTTTCAGGAGTGTGCCTGGAAAGTGCCAGAATCACCAGGAGCATCTGTGCAAAAGCTGCTGCCTCTGTGACCGCATTGAGGCACGTTCGCGTGTCTGCGAGTATATAGACGGCTCTTTCGCGTTCACTCCGAGGGAAACGGTCCGCTATTGCTTCTGTGCGCACAGACGCGATTCCCTTGTCTCTTGCGAACACAGGGAACTCTGTGCATCCAAATCTACAGGCTAAGGACGCGTCTGCATATGTTTTGGTGAACAATCGAGTGTGCGTGTTCTGACAGCTGCCTCTATGCAGACGTCTCCACAGAGCCACTTCTGAATGCCCCGCAGCCCAGGACTGAATGGATACACTAACAAGTGCACCGGTGTGAGCAACCACATATGCAGAAGGACGTCTTTCATCTCACAGAAGCGCGAACGTCTTGGCGTTCAAGCACATGGCAGAAACAAGGTGTGAACAGATGAGCTGCTGCTATTTTCTCCGTTCGGCATGCTTCGTTGTAGCTCTCTTGCCGGTCGCCGGCTTAGCGGCTTGCTTTGCGCGACTAGCTCTGGGGAGAGAAGGAGATAGCGCCGGAAACCTCGCCTTTTGCCTTCTTCGGCGCTGGAACCTGGTTGCTGCGCCTTCTCTTTGTCCATGTGCACACACACGATTCCTCAGCGAAAACCATGCAGAAACCTTTCCACGAGCACCCAGGGATGTGCACCCAGCACCACGTGCACGCACACGCAGCTAGAGAAAAGCACCTACCTTTTCACACACTGATGCCTAAGCAAACGCGTGGCCACACACACGCACACATCCGCAAGCGCGCCTACTCCCATCTATTGAGGGAAAGACGGACGAGCTCTTTGGTTGCTCTTCACAGGCTTGTCCCTGATCTATAGCTGAGGGCAAACACTTGTGTGCTTGTGGGAGAGCCTGTGTCTTTCCTGGAAGCGTTTGGGAGTTTTGCTCAGACGCGTGTTTCCTCAAGTTCAAGAATCAAGATGTAGGATACCTGCAGACAGGTGCCTGTTTGTGTGGAGACAGTCTGTTTGAAACTGTGTTCCTCAGCGCCCGCTCTTTCTCCCCGTCGCTCCACACGCCTGGGAGTCCCTTTCTTTCTCTCCACAAGCACGTGTGTTGACTTCGTCGCACATGTGCATCTGCACAAGCGTTGAGCTCAGCAGAGCGTGTCTCTTGACACTTGATGTGCGTTGGCTGTGTCTGCCTGCTCCAGTGAAGAGAGAAACGGGAAATCATCTTGGTAGAGGCAACAAAGCAAAAGCGAGGCAGGATTGACATCTGCTCAACAGAGACGGATTCCCTGCGCTGACACAGTTCACAGTTACACGAGAAGCAATCTGAGCGGTCCGTCGACCGGAGACGTGTTTCCCAAGAGGTCGTTTAGCGAGTGAACAGCAGTGTGCGCGACTTTCAGGAGTGTGCCTGGAAAGTGCCAGAATCACCAGGAGCATCTGTGCAAAAGCTGCTGCCTCTGTGACCGCATTGAGGCACGTTCGCGTGTCTGCGAGTATATAGACGGCTCTTTCGCGTTCACTCCGAGGGAAACGGTCCGCTATTGCTTCTGTGCGCACAGACGCGATTCCCTTGTCTCTTGCGAACACAGGGAACTCTGTGCATCCAAATCTACAGGCTAAGGACGCGTCTGCATATGTTTTGGTGAACAATCGAGTGTGCGTGTTCTGACAGCTGCCTCTATGCAGACGTCTCCACAGAGCCACTTCTGAATGCCCCGCAGCCCAGGACTGAATGGATACACTAACAAGTGCACCGGTGTGAGCAACCACATATGCAGAAGGACGTCTTTCATCTCACAGAAGCGCGAACGTCTTGGCGTTCAAGCACATGGCAGAAACAAGGTGTGAACAGATGAGCTGCTGCTATTTTCTCCGTTCGGCATGCTTCGTTGTAGCTCTCTTGCCGGTCGCCGGCTTAGCGGCTTGCTTTGCGCGACTAGCTCTGGGGAGAGAAGGAGATAGCGCCGGAAACCTCGCCTTTTGCCTTCTTCGGCGCTGGAACCTGGTTGCTGCGCCTTCTCTTTGTCCATGTGCACACACACGATTCCTCAGCGAAAACCATGCAGAAACCTTTCCACGAGCACCCAGGGATGTGCACCCAGCACCACGTGCACGCACACGCAGCTAGAGAAAAGCACCTACCTTTTCACACACTGATGCCTAAGCAAACGCGTGGCCACACACACGCACACATCCGCAAGCGCGCCTACTCCCATCTATTGAGGGAAAGACGGACGAGCTCTTTGGTTGCTCTTCACAGGCTTGTCCCTGATCTATAGCTGAGGGCAAACACTTGTGTGCTTGTGGGAGAGCCTGTGTCTTTCCTGGAAGCGTTTGGGAGTTTTGCTCAGACGCGTGTTTCCTCAAGTTCAAGAATCAAGATCTAGGATACCTGCAGACAGGTGCCTGTTTGTGTGGAGACAGTCTGTTTGAAACTGTGTTCCTCAGCGCCCGCTCTTTCTCCCCGTCGCTCCACACGCCTGGGAGTCCCTTTCTTTCTCTCCACAAGCACGTGTGTTGACTTCGTCGCACATGTGCATCTGCACAAGCGTTGAGCTCAGCAGAGCGTGTCTCTTGACACTTGATGTGCGTTGGCTGTGTCTGCCTGCTCCAGTGAAGAGAGAAACGGGAAATCATCTTGGTAGAGGCAACAAAGCAAAAGCGAGGCAGGATTGACATCTGCTCAACAGAGACGGATTCCCTGCGCTGACACAGTTCACAGTTACACGAGAAGCAATCTGAGCGGTCCGTCGACCGGAGACGTGTTTCCCAAGAGGTCGTTTAGCGAGTGAACAGCAGTGTGCGCGACTTTCAGGAGTGTGCCTGGAAAGTGCCAGAATCACCAGGAGCATCTGTGCAAAAGCTGCTGCCTCTGTGACCGCATTGAGGCACGTTCGCGTGTCTGCGAGTATATAGACGGCTCTTTCGCGTTCACTCCGAGGGAAACGGTCCGCTATTGCTTCTGTGCGCACAGACGCGATTCCCTTGTCTCTTGCGAACACAGGGAACTCTGTGCATCCAAATCTACAGGCTAAGGACGCGTCTGCATATGTTTTGGTGAACAATCGAGTGTGCGTGTTCTGACAGCTGCCTCTATGCAGACGTCTCCACAGAGCCACTTCTGAATGCCCCGCAGCCCAGGACTGAATGGATACACTAACAAGTGCACCGGTGTGAGCAACCACATATGCAGAAGGACGTCTTTCATCTCACAGAAGCGCGAACGTCTTGGCGTTCAAGCACATGGCAGAAACAAGGTGTGAACAGATGAGCTGCTGCTATTTTCTCCGTTCGGCATGCTTCGTTGTAGCTCTCTTGCCGGTCGCCGGCTTAGCGGCTTGCTTTGCGCGACTAGCTCTGGGGAGAGAAGGAGATAGCGCCGGAAACCTCGCCTTTTGCCTTCTTCGGCGCTGGAACCTGGTTGCTGCGCCTTCTCTTTGTCCATGTGCACACACACGATTCCTCAGCGAAAACCATGCAGAAACCTTTCCACGAGCACCCAGGGATGTGCACCCAGCACCACGTGCACGCACACGCAGCTAGAGAAAAGCACCTACCTTTTCACACACTGATGCCTAAGCAAACGCGTGGCCACACACACGCACACATCCGCAAGCGCGCCTACTCCCATCTATTGAGGGAAAGACGGACGAGCAACGTCCTGACAGGCTTGAGGGGAAAAACGTCCGTTGACGGTTGGCGTACTGCACGCCCGCCTACGGGGCTGCAGGGGAATCCACATTTGGAAGGTACCTGAAGATGTGTGCCTGTTCTTGGAGCTCCGCTAGTAGGGTAGCAAAGACACTCGTAGGCAGTACTGAATGCTGCTCCGTGCTACTTCTCCTCCGCTGGCAAATGCTTCACAGTCGCCCTAGGAAAGACGTTTAACAATCGATCTCCAAGAGGAACGAAACACATGATGCCATAAGGCGAAAGAATAGCAGGGCATCTCTTCACAGGCTTGTCCCTGATCTATAGCTGAGGGCAAACACTTGTGTGCTTGTGGGAGAGCCTGTGTCTTTCCTGGAAGCGTTTGGGAGTTTTGCTCAGACGCGTGTTTCCTCAAGTTCAAGAATCAAGATCTAGGATACCTGCAGACAGGTGCCTGTTTGTGTGGAGACAGTCTGTTTGAAACTGTGTTCCTCAGCGCCCGCTCTTTCTCCCCGTCGCTCCACACGCCTGGGAGTCCCTTTCTTTCTCTCCACAAGCACGTGTGTTGACTTCGTCGCACATGTGCATCTGCACAAGCGTTGAGCTCAGCAGAGCGTGTCTCTTGACACTTGATGTGCGTTGGCTGTGTCTGCCTGCTCCAGTGAAGAGAGAAACGGGAAATCATCTTGGTAGAGGCAACAAAGCAAAAGCGAGGCAGGATTGACATCTGCTCAACAGAGACGGATTCCCTGCGCTGACACAGTTCACAGTTACACGAGAAGCAATCTGAGCGGTCCGTCGACCGGAGACGTGTTTCCCAAGAGGTCGTTTAGCGAGTGAACAGCAGTGTGCGCGACTTTCAGGAGTGTGCCTGGAAAGTGCCAGAATCACCAGGAGCATCTGTGCAAAAGCTGCTGCCTCTGTGACCGCATTGAGGCACGTTCGCGTGTCTGCGAGTATATAGACGGCTCTTTCGCGTTCACTCCGAGGGAAACGGTCCGCTATTGCTTCTGTGCGCACAGACGCGATTCCCTTGTCTCTTGCGAACACAGGGAACTCTGTGCATCCAAATCTACAGGCTAAGGACGCGTCTGCATATGTTTTGGTGAACAATCGAGTGTGCGTGTTCTGACAGCTGCCTCTATGCAGACGTCTCCACAGAGCCACTTCTGAATGCCCCGCAGCCCAGGACTGAATGGATACACTAACAAGTGCACCGGTGTGAGCAACCACATATGCAGAAGGACGTCTTTCATCTCACAGAAGCGCGAACGTCTTGGCGTTCAAGCACATGGCAGAAACAAGGTGTGAACAGATGAGCTGCTGCTATTTTCTCCGTTCGGCATGCTTCGTTGTAGCTCTCTTGCCGGTCGCCGGCTTAGCGGCTTGCTTTGCGCGACTAGCTCTGGGGAGAGAAGGAGATAGCGCCGGAAACCTCGCCTTTTGCCTTCTTCGGCGCTGGAACCTGGTTGCTGCGCCTTCTCTTTGTCCATGTGCACACACACGATTCCTCAGCGAAAACCATGCAGAAACCTTTCCACGAGCACCCAGGGATGTGCACCCAGCACCACGTGCACGCACACGCAGCTAGAGAAAAGCACCTACCTTTTCACACACTGAAGCCTAAGCAAACGCGTGGCCACACACACGCACACATCCGCAAGCGCGCCTACTCCCATCTATTGAGGGAAAGACGGACGAGCAACGTCCTGACAGGCTTGAGGGGAAAAACGTCCGTTGACGGTTGGCGTACTGCACGCCCGCCTACGGGGCTGCAGGGGAATCCACATTTGGAAGGTACCTGAAGATGTGTGCCTGTTCTTGGAGCTCCGCTAGTAGGGTAGCAAAGACACTCGTAGGCAGTACTGAATGCTGCTCCGTGCTACTTCTCCTCCGCTGGCAAATGCTTCACAGTCGCCCTAGGAAAGACGTTTAACAATCGATCTCCAAGAGGAACGAAACACATGATGCCATAAGGCGAAAGAATAGCAGGGCATCTCTTCACAGGCTTGTCCCTGATCTATAGCTGAGGGCAAACACTTGTGTGCTTGTGGGAGAGCCTGTGTCTTTCCTGGAAGCGTTTGGGAGTTTTGCTCAGACGCGTGTTTCCTCAAGTTCAAGAATCAAGATCTAGGATACCTGCAGACAGGTGCCTGTTTGTGTGGAGACAGTCTGTTTGAAACTGTGTTCCTCAGCGCCCGCTCTTTCTCCCCGTCGCTCCACACGCCTGGGAGTCCCTTTCTTTCTCTCCACAAGCACGTGTGTTGACTTCGTCGCACATGTGCATCTGCACAAGCGTTGAGCTCAGCAGAGCGTGTCTCTTGACACTTGATGTGCGTTGGCTGTGTCTGCCTGCTCCAGTGAAGAGAGAAACGGGAAATCATCTTGGTAGAGGCAACAAAGCAAAAGCGAGGCAGGATTGACATCTGCTCAACAGAGACGGATTCCCTGCGCTGACACAGTTCACAGTTACACGAGAAGCAATCTGAGCGGTCCGTCGACCGGAGACGTGTTTCCCAAGAGGTCGTTTAGCGAGTGAACAGCAGTGTGCGCGACTTTCAGGAGTGTGCCTGGAAAGTGCCAGAATCACCAGGAGCATCTGTGCAAAAGCTGCTGCCTCTGTGACCGCATTGAGGCACGTTCGCGTGTCTGCGAGTATATAGACGGCTCTTTCGCGTTCACTCCGAGGGAAACGGTCCGCTATTGCTTCTGTGCGCACAGACGCGATTCCCTTGTCTCTTGCGAACACAGGGAACTCTGTGCATCCAAATCTACAGGCTAAGGACGCGTCTGCATATGTTTTGGTGAACAATCGAGTGTGCGTGTTCTGACAGCTGCCTCTATGCAGACGTCTCCACAGAGCCACTTCTGAATGCCCCGCAGCCCAGGACTGAATGGATACACTAACAAGTGCACCGGTGTGAGCAAGCACATATGCAGAAGGACGTCTTTCATCTCACAGAAGCGCGAACGTCTTGGCGTTCAAGCACATGGCAGAAACAAGGTGTGAACAGATGAGCTGCTGCTATTTTCTCCGTTCGGCATGCTTCGTTGTAGCTCTCTTGCCGGTCGCCGGCTTAGCGGCTTGCTTTGCGCGACTAGCTCTGGGGAGAGAAGGAGATAGCGCCGGAAACCTCGCCTTTTGCCTTCTTCGGCGCTGGAACCTGGTTGCTGCGCCTTCTCTTTGTCCATGTGCACACACACGATTCCTCAGCGAAAACCATGCAGAAACCTTTCCACGAGCACCCAGGGATGTGCACCCAGCACCACGTGCACGCACACGCAGCTAGAGAAAAGCACCTACCTTTTCACACACTGAAGCCTAAGCAAACGCGTGGCCACACACACGCACACATCCGCAAGCGCGCCTACTCCCATCTATTGAGGGAAAGACGGACGAGCTCTTTGGTTGCTCTTCACAGGCTTGTCCCTGATCTATAGCTGAGGGCAAACACTTGTGTGCTTGTGGGAGAGCCTGTGTCTTTCCTGGAAGCGTTTGGGAGTTTTGCTCAGACGCGTGTTTCCTCAAGTTCAAGAATCAAGATCTAGGATACCTGCAGACAGGTGCCTGTTTGTGTGGAGACAGTCTGTTTGAAACTGTGTTCCTCAGCGCCCGCTCTTTCTCCCCGTCGCTCCACACGCCTGGGAGTCCCTTTCTTTCTTTCCACAAGCACGTGTGTTGACTTCGTCGCACATGTGCATCTGCACAAGCGTTGAGCTCAGCAGAGCGTGTCTCTTGACACTTGATGTGCGTTGGCTGTGTCTGCCTGCTCCAGTGAAGAGAGAAACGGGAAATCATCTTGGTAGAGGCAACAAAGCAAAGGCGAGGCAGGATTGACATCTGCTCAACAGAGACGGATTCCCTGCGCTGACACAGTTCACAGTTACACGAGAAGCAATCTGAGCGGTCCGTCGACCGGAGACGTGTTTCCCAAGAGGTCGTTTAGCGAGTGAACAGCAGTGTGCGCGACTTTCAGGAGTGTGCCTGGAAAGTGCCAGAATCACCAGGAGCATCTGTGCAAAAGCTGCTGCCTCTGTGACCGCATTGAGGCACGTTCGCGTGTCTGCGAGTATATAGACGGCTCTTTCGCGTTCACTCCGAGGGAAACGGTCCGCTATTGCTTCTGTGCGCACAGACGCGATTCCCTTGTCTCTTGCGAACACAGGGAACTCTGTGCATCCAAATCTACAGGCTAAGGACGCGTCTGCATATGTTTTGGTGAACAATCGAGTGTGCGTGTTCTGACAGCTGCCTCTATGCAGACGTCTCCACAGAGCCACTTCTGAATGCCCCGCAGCCCAGGACTGAATGGATACACTAACAAGTGCACCGGTGTGAGCAACCACATATGCAGAAGGACGTCTTTCATCTCACAGAAGCGCGAACGTCTTGGCGTTCAAGCACATGGCAGAAACAAGGTGTGAACAGATGAGCTGCTGCTATTTTCTCCGTTCGGCATGCTTCGTTGTAGCTCTCTTGCCGGTCGCCGGCTTAGCGGCTTGCTTTGCGCGACTAGCTCTGGGGAGAGAAAGAGATAGCGCCGGAAACCTCGCCTTTTGCCTTCTTCGGCGCTGGAACCTGGTTGCTGCGCCTTCTCTTTGTCCATGTGCACACACACGATTCCTCAGCGAAAACCATGCAGAAACCTTTCCACGAGCACCCAGGGATGTGCACCCAGCACCACGTGCACGCACACGCAGCTAGAGAAAAGCACCTACCTTTTCACACACTGATGCCTAAGCAAACGCGTGGCCACACACACGCACACATCCGCAAGCGCGCCTACTCCCATCTATTGAGGGAAAGACGGACGAGCTCTTTGGTTGCTCTTCACAGGCTTGTCCCTGATCTATAGCTGAGGGCAAACACTTGTGTGCTTGTGGGAGAGCCTGTGTCTTTCCTGGAAGCGTTTGGGAGTTTTGCTCAGACGCGTGTTTCCTCAAGTTCAAGAATCAAGATGTAGGATACCTGCAGACAGGTGCCTGTTTGTGTGGAGACAGTCTGTTTGAAACTGTGTTCCTCAGCGCCCGCTCTTTCTCCCCGTCGCTCCACACGCCTGGGAGTCCCTTTCTTTCTCTCCACAAGCACGTGTGTTGACTTCGTCGCACATGTGCATCTGCACAAGCGTTGAGCTCAGCAGAGCGTGTCTCTTGACACTTGATGTGCGTTGGCTGTGTCTGCCTGCTCCAGTGAAGAGAGAAACGGGAAATCATCTTGGTAGAGGCAACAAAGCAAAGGCGAGGCAGGATTGACATCTGCTCAACAGAGACGGATTCCCTGCGCTGACACAGTTCACAGTTACACGAGAAGCAATCTGAGCGGTCCGTCGACCGGAGACGTGTTTCCCAAGAGGTCGTTTAGCGAGTGAACAGCAGTGTGCGCGACTTTCAGGAGTGTGCCTGGAAAGTGCCAGAATCACCAGGAGCATCTGTGCAAAAGCTGCTGCCTCTGTGACCGCATTGAGGCACGTTCGCGTGTCTGCGAGTATATAGACGGCTCTTTCGCGTTCACTCCGAGGGAAACGGTCCGCTATTGCTTCTGTGCGCACAGACGCGATTCCCTTGTCTCTTGCGAACACAGGGAACTCTGTGCATCCAAATCTACAGGCTAAGGACGCGTCTGCATATGTTTTGGTGAACAATCGAGTGTGCGTGTTCTGACAGCTGCCTCTATGCAGACGTCTCCACAGAGCCACTTCTGAATGCCCCGCAGCCCAGGACTGAATGGATACACTAACAAGTGCACCGGTGTGAGCAACCACATATGCAGAAGGACGTCTTTCATCTCACAGAAGCGCGAACGTCTTGGCGTTCAAGCACATGGCAGAAACAAGGTGTGAACAGATGAGCTGCTGCTATTTTCTCCGTTCGGCATGCTTCGTTGTAGCTCTCTTGCCGGTCGCCGGCTTAGCGGCTTGCTTTGCGCGACTAGCTCTGGGGAGAGAAGGAGATAGCGCCGGAAACCTCGCCTTTTGCCTTCTTCGGCGCTGGAACCTGGTTGCTGCGCCTTCTCTTTGTCCATGTGCACACACACGATTCCTCAGCGAAAACCATGCAGAAACCTTTCCACGAGCACCCAGGGATGTGCACCCAGCACCACGTGCACGCACACGCAGCTAGAGAAAAGCACCTACCTTTTCACACACTGATGCCTAAGCAAACGCGTGGCCACACACACGCACACATCCGCAAGCGCGCCTACTCCCATCTATTGAGGGAAAGACGGACGAGCTCTTTGGTTGCTCTTCACAGGCTTGTCCCTGATCTATAGCTGAGGGCAAACACTTGTGTGCTTGTGGGAGAGCCTGTGTCTTTCCTGGAAGCGTTTGGGAGTTTTGCTCAGACGCGTGTTTCCTCAAGTTCAAGAATCAAGATGTAGGATACCTGCAGACAGGTGCCTGTTTGTGTGGAGACAGTCTGTTTGAAACTGTGTTCCTCAGCGCCCGCTCTTTCTCCCCGTCGCTCCACACGCCTGGGAGTCCCTTTCTTTCTCTCCACAAGCACGTGTGTTGACTTCGTCGCACATGTGCATCTGCACAAGCGTTGAGCTCAGCAGAGCGTGTCTCTTGACACTTGATGTGCGTTGGCTGTGTCTGCCTGCTCCAGTGAAGAGAGAAACGGGAAATCATCTTGGTAGAGGCAACAAAGCAAAAGCGAGGCAGGATTGACATCTGCTCAACAGAGACGGATTCCCTGCGCTGACACAGTTCACAGTTACACGAGAAGCAATCTGAGCGGTCCGTCGACCGGAGACGTGTTTCCCAAGAGGTCGTTTAGCGAGTGAACAGCAGTGTGCGCGACTTTCAGGAGTGTGCCTGGAAAGTGCCAGAATCACCAGGAGCATCTGTGCAAAAGCTGCTGCCTCTGTGACCGCATTGAGGCACGTTCGCGTGTCTGCGAGTATATAGACGGCTCTTTCGCGTTCACTCCGAGGGAAACGGTCCGCTATTGCTTCTGTGCGCACAGACGCGATTCCCTTGTCTCTTGCGAACACAGGGAACTCTGTGCATCCAAATCTACAGGCTAAGGACGCGTCTGCATATGTTTTGGTGAACAATCGAGTGTGCGTGTTCTGACAGCTGCCTCTATGCAGACGTCTCCACAGAGCCACTTCTGAATGCCCCGCAGCCCAGGACTGAATGGATACACTAACAAGTGCACCGGTGTGAGCAACCACATATGCAGAAGGACGTCTTTCATCTCACAGAAGCGCGAACGTCTTGGCGTTCAAGCACATGGCAGAAACAAGGTGTGAACAGATGAGCTGCTGCTATTTTCTCCGTTCGGCATGCTTCGTTGTAGCTCTCTTGCCGGTCGCCGGCTTAGCGGCTTGCTTTGCGCGACTAGCTCTGGGGAGAGAAGGAGATAGCGCCGGAAACCTCGCCTTTTGCCTTCTTCGGCGCTGGAACCTGGTTGCTGCGCCTTCTCTTTGTCCATGTGCACACACACGATTCCTCAGCGAAAACCATGCAGAAACCTTTCCACGAGCACCCAGGGATGTGCACCCAGCACCACGTGCACGCACACGCAGCTAGAGAAAAGCACCTACCTTTTCACACTCTGATGCCTAAGCAAACGCGTGGCCACACACACGCACACATCCGCAAGCGCGCCTACTCCCATCTATTGAGGGAAAGACGGACGAGCTCTTTGGTTGCTCTTCACAGGCTTGTCCCTGATCTATAGCTGAGGGCAAACACTTGTGTGCTTGTGGGAGAGCCTGTGTCTTTCCTGGAAGCGTTTGGGAGTTTTGCTCAGACGCGTGTTTCCTCAAGTTCAAGAATCAAGATCTAGGATACCTGCAGACAGGTGCCTGTTTGTGTGGAGACAGTCTGTTTGAAACTGTGTTCCTCAGCGCCCGCTCTTTCTCCCCGTCGCTCCACACGCCTGGGAGTCCCTTTCTTTCTCTCCACAAGCACGTGTGTTGACTTCGTCGCACATGTGCATCTGCACAAGCGTTGAGCTCAGCAGAGCGTGTCTCTTGACACTTGATGTGCGTTGGCTGTGTCTGCCTGCTCCAGTGAAGAGAGAAACGGGAAATCATCTTGGTAGAGGCAACAAAGCAAAGGCGAGGCAGGATTGACATCTGCTCAACAGAGACGGATTCCCTGCGCTGACACAGTTCACAGTTACACGAGAAGCAATCTGAGCGGTCCGTCGACCGGAGACGTGTTTCCCAAGAGGTCGTTTAGCGAGTGAACAGCAGTGTGCGCGACTTTCAGGAGTGTGCCTGGAAAGTGCCAGAATCACCAGGAGCATCTGTGCAAAAGCTGCTGCCTCTGTGACCGCATTGAGGCACGTTCGCGTGTCTGCGAGTATATAGACGGCTCTTTCGCGTTCACTCCGAGGGAAACGGTCCGCTATTGCTTCTGTGCGCACAGACGCGATTCCCTTGTCTCTTGCGAACACAGGGAACTCTGTGCATCCAAATCTACAGGCTAAGGACGCGTCTGCATATGTTTTGGTGAACAATCGAGTGTGCGTGTTCTGACAGCTGCCTCTATGCAGACGTCTCCACAGAGCCACTTCTGAATGCCCCGCAGCCCAGGACTGAATGGATACACTAACAAGTGCACCGGTGTGAGCAACCACATATGCAGAAGGACGTCTTTCATCTCACAGAAGCGCGAACGTCTTGGCGTTCAAGCACATGGCAGAAACAAGGTGTGAACAGATGAGCTGCTGCTATTTTCTCCGTTCGGCATGCTTCGTTGTAGCTCTCTTGCCGGTCGCCGGCTTAGCGGCTTGCTTTGCGCGACTAGCTCTGGGGAGAGAAGGAGATAGCGCCGGAAACCTCGCCTTTTGCCTTCTTCGGCGCTGGAACCTGGTTGCTGCGCCTTCTCTTTGTCCATGTGCACACACACGATTCCTCAGCGAAAACCATGCAGAAACCTTTCCACGAGCACCCAGGGATGTGCACCCAGCACCACGTGCACGCACACGCAGCTAGAGAAAAGCACCTACCTTTTCACACTCTGATGCCTAAGCAAACGCGTGGCCACACACACGCACACATCCGCAAGCGCGCCTACTCCCATCTATTGAGGGAAAGACGGACGAGCTCTTTGGTTGCTCTTCACAGGCTTGTCCCTGATCTATAGCTGAGGGCAAACACTTGTGTGCTTGTGGGAGAGCCTGTGTCTTTCCTGGAAGCGTTTGGGAGTTTTGCTCAGACGCGTGTTTCCTCAAGTTCAAGAATCAAGATCTAGGATACCTGCAGACAGGTGCCTGTTTGTGTGGAGACAGTCTGTTTGAAACTGTGTTCCTCAGCGCCCGCTCTTTCTCCCCGTCGCTCCACACGCCTGGGAGTCCCTTTCTTTCTTTCCACAAGCACGTGTGTTGACTTCGTCGCACATGTGCATCTGCACAAGCGTTGAGCTCAGCAGAGCGTGTCTCTTGACACTTGATGTGCGTTGGCTGTGTCTGCCTGCTCCAGTGAAGAGAGAAACGGGAAATCATCTTGGTAGAGGCAACAAAGCAAAGGCGAGGCAGGATTGACATCTGCTCAACAGAGACGGATTCCCTGCGCTGACACAGTTCACAGTTACACGAGAAGCAATCTGAGCGGTCCGTCGACCGGAGACGTGTTTCCCAAGAGGTCGTTTAGCGAGTGAACAGCAGTGTGCGCGACTTTCAGGAGTGTGCCTGGAAAGTGCCAGAATCACCAGGAGCATCTGTGCAAAAGCTGCTGCCTCTGTGACCGCATTGAGGCACGTTCGCGTGTCTGCGAGTATATAGACGGCTCTTTCGCGTTCACTCCGAGGGAAACGGTCCGCTATTGCTTCTGTGCGCACAGACGCGATTCCCTTGTCTCTTGCGAACACAGGGAACTCTGTGCATCCAAATCTACAGGCTAAGGACGCGTCTGCATATGTTTTGGTGAACAATCGAGTGTGCGTGTTCTGACAGCTGCCTCTATGCAGACGTCTCCACAGAGCCACTTCTGAATGCCCCGCAGCCAGGACTGAATGGATACACTAACAAGTGCACCGGTGTGAGCAACCACATATGCAGAAGGACGTCTTTCATCTCACAGAAGCGCGAACGTCTTGGCGTTCAAGCACATGGCAGAAACAAGGTGTGAACAGATGAGCTGCTGCTATTTTCTCCGTTCGGCATGCTTCGTTGTAGCTCTCTTGCCGGTCGCCGGCTTAGCGGCTTGCTTTGCGCGACTAGCTCTGGGAGAGAAGGAGATAGCGCCGGAAACCTCGCCTTTTGCCTTCTTCGGCGCTGGAACCTGGTTGCTGCGCCTTCTCTTTGTCCATGTGCACACACACGATTCCTCAGCGAAAACCATGCAGAAACCTTTCCACGAGCACCCAGGGATGTGCACCCAGCACCACGTGCACGCACACGCAGCTAGAGAAAAGCACCTACCTTTTCACACACTGATGCCTAAGCAAACGCGTGGCCACACACACGCACACATCCGCAAGCGCGCCTACTCCCATCTATTGAGGGAAAGACGGACGAGCTCTTTGGTTGCTCTTCACAGGCTTGTCCCTGATCTATAGCTGAGGGCAAACACTTGTGTGCTTGTGGGAGAGCCTGTGTCTTTCCTGGAAGCGTTTGGGAGTTTTGCTCAGACGCGTGTTTCCTCAAGTTCAAGAATCAAGATCTAGGATACCTGCAGACAGGTGCCTGTTTGTGTGGAGACAGTCTGTTTGAAACTGTGTTCCTCAGCGCCCGCTCTTTCTCCCCGTCGCTCCACACGCCTGGGAGTCCCTTTCTTTCTCTCCACAAGCACGTGTGTTGACTTCGTCGCACATGTGCATCTGCACAAGCGTTGAGCTCAGCAGAGCGTGTCTCTTGACACTTGATGTGCGTTGGCTGTGTCTGCCTGCTCCAGTGAAGAGAGAAACGGGAAATCATCTTGGTAGAGGCAACAAAGCAAAGGCGAGGCAGGATTGACATCTGCTCAACAGAGACGGATTCCCTGCGCTGACACAGTTCACAGTTACACGAGAAGCAATCTGAGCGGTCCGTCGACCGGAGACGTGTTTCCCAAGAGGTCGTTTAGCGAGTGAACAGCAGTGTGCGCGACTTTCAGGAGTGTGCCTGGAAAGTGCCAGAATCACCAGGAGCATCTGTGCAAAAGCTGCTGCCTCTGTGACCGCATTGAGGCACGTTCGCGTGTCTGCGAGTATATAGACGGCTCTTTCGCGTTCACTCCGAGGGAAACGGTCCGCTATTGCTTCTGTGCGCACAGACGCGATTCCCTTGTCTCTTGCGAACACAGGGAACTCTGTGCATCCAAATCTACAGGCTAAGGACGCGTCTGCATATGTTTTGGTGAACAATCGAGTGTGCGTGTTCTGACAGCTGCCTCTATGCAGACGTCTCCACAGAGCCACTTCTGAATGCCCCGCAGCCCAGGACTGAATGGATACACTAACAAGTGCACCGGTGTGAGCAACCACATATGCAGAAGGACGTCTTTCATCTCACAGAAGCGCGAACGTCTTGGCGTTCAAGCACATGGCAGAAACAAGGTGTGAACAGATGAGCTGCTGCTATTTTCTCCGTTCGGCATGCTTCGTTGTAGCTCTCTTGCCGGTCGCCGGCTTAGCGGCTTGCTTTGCGCGACTAGCTCTGGGGAGAGAAGGAGATAGCGCCGGAAACCTCGCCTTTTGCCTTCTTCGGCGCTGGAACCTGGTTGCTGCGCCTTCTCTTTGTCCATGTGCACACACACGATTCCTCAGCGAAAACCATGCAGAAACCTTTCCACGAGCACCCAGGGATGTGCACCCAGCACCACGTGCACGCACACGCAGCTAGAGAAAAGCACCTACCTTTTCACACACTGATGCCTAAGCAAACGCGTGGCCACACACACGCACACATCCGCAAGCGCGCCTACTCCCATCTATTGAGGGAAAGACGGACGAGCTCTTTGGTTGCTCTTCACAGGCTTGTCCCTGATCTATAGCTGAGGGCAAACACTTGTGTGCTTGTGGGAGAGCCTGTGTCTTTCCTGGAAGCGTTTGGGAGTTTTGCTCAGACGCGTGTTTCCTCAAGTTCAAGAATCAAGATCTAGGATACCTGCAGACAGGTGCCTGTTTGTGTGGAGACAGTCTGTTTGAAACTGTGTTCCTCAGCGCCCGCTCTTTCTCCCCGTCGCTCCACACGCCTGGGAGTCCCTTTCTTTCTCTCCACAAGCACGTGTGTTGACTTCGTCGCACATGTGCATCTGCACAAGCGTTGAGCTCAGCAGAGCGTGTCTCTTGACACTTGATGTGCGTTGGCTGTGTCTGCCTGCTCCAGTGAAGAGAGAAACGGGAAATCATCTTGGTAGAGGCAACAAAGCAAAAGCGAGGCAGGATTGACATCTGCTCAACAGAGACGGATTCCCTGCGCTGACACAGTTCACAGTTACACGAGAAGCAATCTGAGCGGTCCGTCGACCGGAGACGTGTTTCCCAAGAGGTCGTTTAGCGAGTGAACAGCAGTGTGCGCGACTTTCAGGAGTGTGCCTGGAAAGTGCCAGAATCACCAGGAGCATCTGTGCAAAAGCTGCTGCCTCTGTGACCGCATTGAGGCACGTTCGCGTGTCTGCGAGTATATAGACGGCTCTTTCGCGTTCACTCCGAGGGAAACGGTCCGCTATTGCTTCTGTGCGCACAGACGCGATTCCCTTGTCTCTTGCGAACACAGGGAACTCTGTGCATCCAAATCTACAGGCTAAGGACGCGTCTGCATATGTTTTGGTGAACAATCGAGTGTGCGTGTTCTGACAGCTGCCTCTATGCAGACGTCTCCACAGAGCCACTTCTGAATGCCCCGCAGCCCAGGACTGAATGGATACACTAACAAGTGCACCGGTGTGAGCAACCACATATGCAGAAGGACGTCTTTCATCTCACAGAAGCGCGAACGTCTTGGCGTTCAAGCACATGGCAGAAACAAGGTGTGAACAGATGAGCTGCTGCTATTTTCTCCGTTCGGCATGCTTCGTTGTAGCTCTCTTGCCGGTCGCCGGCTTAGCGGCTTGCTTTGCGCGACTAGCTCTGGGGAGAGAAGGAGATAGCGCCGGAAACCTCGCCTTTTGCCTTCTTCGGCGCTGGAACCTGGTTGCTGCGCCTTCTCTTTGTCCATGTGCACACACACGATTCCTCAGCGAAAACCATGCAGAAACCTTTCCACGAGCACCCAGGGATGTGCACCCAGCACCACGTGCACGCACACGCAGCTAGAGAAAAGCACCTACCTTTTCACACACTGATGCCTAAGCAAACGCGTGGCCACACACACGCACACATCCGCAAGCGCGCCTACTCCCATCTATTGAGGGAAAGACGGACGAGCTCTTTGGTTGCTCTTCACAGGCTTGTCCCTGATCTATAGCTGAGGGCAAACACTTGTGTGCTTGTGGGAGAGCCTGTGTCTTTCCTGGAAGCGTTTGGGAGTTTTGCTCAGACGCGTGTTTCCTCAAGTTCAAGAATCAAGATGTAGGATACCTGCAGACAGGTGCCTGTTTGTGTGGAGACAGTCTGTTTGAAACTGTGTTCCTCAGCGCCCGCTCTTTCTCCCCGTCGCTCCACACGCCTGGGAGTCCCTTTCTTTCTCTCCACAAGCACGTGTGTTGACTTCGTCGCACATGTGCATCTGCACAAGCGTTGAGCTCAGCAGAGCGTGTCTCTTGACACTTGATGTGCGTTGGCTGTGTCTGCCTGCTCCAGTGAAGAGAGAAACGGGAAATCATCTTGGTAGAGGCAACAAAGCAAAAGCGAGGCAGGATTGACATCTGCTCAACAGAGACGGATTCCCTGCGCTGACACAGTTCACAGTTACACGAGAAGCAATCTGAGCGGTCCGTCGACCGGAGACGTGTTTCCCAAGAGGTCGTTTAGCGAGTGAACAGCAGTGTGCGCGACTTTCAGGAGTGTGCCTGGAAAGTGCCAGAATCACCAGGAGCATCTGTGCAAAAGCTGCTGCCTCTGTGACCGCATTGAGGCACGTTCGCGTGTCTGCGAGTATATAGACGGCTCTTTCGCGTTCACTCCGAGGGAAACGGTCCGCTATTGCTTCTGTGCGCACAGACGCGATTCCCTTGTCTCTTGCGAACACAGGGAACTCTGTGCATCCAAATCTACAGGCTAAGGACGCGTCTGCATATGTTTTGGTGAACAATCGAGTGTGCGTGTTCTGACAGCTGCCTCTATGCAGACGTCTCCACAGAGCCACTTCTGAATGCCCCGCAGCCCAGGACTGAATGGATACACTAACAAGTGCACCGGTGTGAGCAACCACATATGCAGAAGGACGTCTTTCATCTCACAGAAGCGCGAACGTCTTGGCGTTCAAGCACATGGCAGAAACAAGGTGTGAACAGATGAGCTGCTGCTATTTTCTCCGTTCGGCATGCTTCGTTGTAGCTCTCTTGCCGGTCGCCGCTTAGCGGCTTGCTTTGCGCGACTAGCTCTGGGGAGAGAAGGAGATAGCGCCGGAAACCTCGCCTTTTGCCTTCTTCGGCGCTGGAACCTGGTTGCTGCGCCTTCTCTTTGTCCATGTGCACACACACGATTCCTCAGCGAAAACCATGCAGAAACCTTTCCACGAGCACCCAGGGATGTGCACCCAGCACCACGTGCACGCACACGCAGCTAGAGAAAAGCACCTACCTTTTCACACTCTGATGCCTAAGCAAACGCGTGGCCACACACACGCACACATCCGCAAGCGCGCCTACTCCCATCTATTGAGGGAAAGACGGACGAGCTCTTTGGTTGCTCTTCACAGGCTTGTCCCTGATCTATAGCTGAGGGCAAACACTTGTGTGCTTGTGGGAGAGCCTGTGTCTTTCCTGGAAGCGTTTGGGAGTTTTGCTCAGACGCGTGTTTCCTCAAGTTCAAGAATCAAGATCTAGGATACCTGCAGACAGGTGCCTGTTTGTGTGGAGACAGTCTGTTTGAAACTGTGTTCCTCAGCGCCCGCTCTTTCTCCCCGTCGCTCCACACGCCTGGGAGTCCCTTTCTTTCTTTCCACAAGCACGTGTGTTGACTTCGTCGCACATGTGCATCTGCACAAGCGTTGAGCTCAA